>NW_028274813.1:91547500-91699015 GCF_037043125.1 Eumetopias jubatus
TTTATGGGTCGCCGAGCTCTCTGGGTGCACAGCTCCCACAGAGGGTCAGTGTGAATGGATTCAAAGCCGTCCTTCGTTTCCCAGTGAGGATGGAGAAAGGAGAGAAAAGGGCGGGAGAAGTGCCAGCCCATGGGCCTGGGGCCCCTACCTCCAAGTTAAGCCCTGAGCCCACAGTCAGACTGAAGAACCGGATGTAAGCAGGAGCCAGGTGGATGGATAGACAGGGCCCCACCATAACAAGCTCACCGGCCTCATTAATTATCTAATCTGGCTTCATCTCCTTGTTGATGAAGATGCCCTGTTCATTTCTGCATTCGTGCTTTTGAGCAATGCTGTGTCCCCTGACAAGCAGGCACGTCCCACACTGACAGAAACTTCCAAAACCTGCCAATTCCTAGAAAGCTACAAAACACTCACTTCCTCCACAAACCCTTTCCCAGTTCCCCAGCCCCCTCTGATCCTTTCCCTGAACCCATGGAACCCTCTCATTCTAGATGTCCCACGCTACTGAGAACTCATTAGTCAACATCTTAGTGTACTGATATTTAGTGTGCAGAAATTCTTGTAATCCCTCACTAGCAAGGACAGTGTCCTAGACAGTGTGTGTGGTAGAAGGAGCATACAATTCAAGTCCAAGGACACAGGTTCCAGTCCTACCTTTGTCCCTAACCAGTTGTGTGACTTTGTAGGTTTATTGTGAAGCTAATGAACTTAAGCTCCAAGGTCCAGTGTTTGCATGGGTCTTTTTTGAGACAGATACTTAATTTTATTTTCTTACAAGGGATCTCAAAATTTATATATGATGCAGACCCCATAAAAACAGGATATTCCTCTGCACCTTAATTTCCCAGCATAAAATAAATCCTGTTTCCTGGGGTTGTCATGTGGATTGGTCTGGGAGGAAATTGGCAAAATGTAAAGCACTAAGGTTAATGATGAGTTAATCACATGGTGATAGACACATCATATAATCTGACTTGACTCTTAGATAATCAGACCTCTTCCTCTGGTTTTCGCCAGGAGAAATGTGTGGAAAGCAACAATGATATCTTCCATTTTCCCATGCTTCATCTCATTTAATTCTCAGAGTACCCCCATGAGATAGGTTCTCCCATTAACCCATTGATAAGAATCGGGGCCGGCTAGTGCGAAGCAGCATCCCTGTGATCACACACACCTCACAGGGACAGATGACAGTGCCAAGACAGAAACCCAAGGTTCTCTGACCCGAGGGCCCAAACTCCTGAACACGGTGGCACCCTGCCTTCTTTCCCTCAGCGGCTCTCTCTCTCCACCCCCATGAAGTGCAGAGGAGGTCTTTCTAACCAGAGTTGGAATTAAAGCAGAAGAGCAGTTAATCTCTTTGTGTCTAGGAGATGGCAGGGAGGGAAAAATGAATCCAGTCTTCAACAAGGTGCTGGTCAAAGGGCCAACCGCTTTCAGGCCGTCTCTCAGAGGCATTGGAAGAGTGGGCCCTCATTATCAGAGTCCTTAGTGACAGTATTTTGGAAACCCCAAAGAAGGGCTTCCATCCCCTAACCCTATCAAGAGGCAATTATCTGTTCTTGCAAGATAAATATGATAAGATAAGCCAGAGGAACCCTTATCAAGAACAGACAGACCTCTGTTTCAGAAATGAGCCTCTCTGACCATAACCTCAGCAACTGCTGGAATTACAATCAACGAATCAGCTCATTTCCACCCCCTCTGACAGTTGCTCTCAGTCTCACTATCAAATTACAGTTGGTCCCTCAGCAGATTACATTTTACAGAATGAAATCCATGAGATAATCTTATCGGGGCACTAGCTTTACGCTTTATGGAAATTTTTCAAAAGATGCTTGTGAAATAGGCTGAGTGGTCAGAGAGAGATGAATACAAACCTGCCGACCACTACATTTGTACAGATTTATTCTGAGTTTGGATAATTTGTCATCCCTGCCTCCAGGCATATTTCTGTCCCATCTAAAGTTTTTAGGGGATGATGGAAGCAAATCCCAAGTCAGCCTTGGGAGGTCTCTGGACACATGCCATTCAGGACACCAGTGCCCCAAGCAGACAGAGTGAAGAGAACAACCTGCATGTTGGGGTCCCGCGGAAGGGCGGCGCCTGGGTGCCCAGGCTCAGGCTGGAACACTCAGTCACACACGAGAGGAGGTATCAGTGTAGGAGAAAGAGCCTGTGGGATAAGACTGGCCCAGGGCTAAAATCTTGGCTCTGCCAGCCTACAAACTCTATAACTTTGAGAAAACAATTAACATCCCTGAGCCTCAGTTTCCTCATTTGTAAAACAGGGATCGTAGGGTCACCGTAGGATAGAACCGGCTAGCCTGTAACGGGGCTCGTCCAGGGCCTGGCATGTGACATGGAGCTCAGTAAAAGGCAGCCCTTCTGTGGGAGGAAGACTGGTGCTCTCACTTTTAGCATGAGCACCTTGGCACAGCTCCTCGCCCGTGGTGGCCAGGGACAGTGTTACGGCCCACAGAGGCAGGCCCCAGCCCAAGCACCAGCCAGCCTCTGTCTGCTCCCTGGCCCTGCCAGTGCCATCACCAGGCTGTGCTCTTTGTCACCAGGAATACATGATCCAGGGAAAGTTCCTCTCTACTCCTGAAAAGCAGCTCAATCGTGAGACCTCCCCTTGAGAGTGAAGGACACCATTCCCACTTCCGGGAGGAGAAAGGAGGGGACTGACAGGGTCTCATTCAGCTCCTGGGCCTCTCTATGTGACAGTCGGGGTGCCCTAAGGGAGGGTGTCTTCTCAGCCCCCTTCCTCCCCGTCAGCCAGTCTCTGCACTCTGTGGGAAAGTCCCTGACTCTGCCATCTGGGACTTCGGGGACCGTCTCCATCCTCCTCTCTCTGTCATGCTCAGACCCCATGTTCATCCTCACCTCATCCTATTGGACTGTCATGCATCCATCAGACTAGGCCCTGGGGTAAGGTTCTAACACCCTCCGGCCTCCCACCCCGCACCACAGGGCAGCCCTGGCTTCAGAATCCTAATTTCAAAGCCCTGGCCCTCTACATGCCCACACGACAGGCTGGCATGTTGGTGCCCAAGTGGCAGGCTTACCCAAGGCAGGCCTCTCTTCAGGCCTACTGCCCACCCTCCGATGCCCCGAAACCCAGAGTCACCCTTGTGGTGACTGTAGCTCACCCCAGGCATGATGATTCGCTCGATGTCCCCAAAGATGCTGTCCCAGCTGTCAGGTTCCTCGGGAGCACTCTCCGGCAGCTGGGCTCGCAGGTAACCAGGCCGGACGTCCGGAGTCACACGCCGCTCCCGCACGGTGCTCAGGTACTGGCAGATGTAATCCACCATCTCTTTTCCTACAAGGGAGGGAGGAGATACCAGCCTCATGTCCCCCAACTGGGCCTGGCCAGTCCATGCTTGACCGCCTTGGGTCAGGGCCAAGAGACTTGGTGAAGAAGGAGATGGATTCTTGGGCTGATGGGGAGAAGGTCTGATCCCTAGCATCAGCCGTGTCTTCAGAATTTAAAAATAAGTGAGGGTGGGGGCGCCTGGCTGGCTCAGTCAGTAGACCATGCAACTTTTAATCGCAAGGTCGTGGGTTCGAGTCCTGAGTTGGGGGTAGAGATTACTTAAAATAAAAAGGCGAGGGGGGGACGCCAGTTAGGTGACCAGCTCTTGGGTTCAGCTTGGGTGATGATCTCAGGGTCATGTGATCAAGCCCTGCGTCAGGTTCCAAGCATGGCACAGTTCGCTTGGGACTCTCTCTCCCTCTCCCCATCTCACCCCACCCCTGGCTCCCTCTCTCTCTCTCTCTCTCAAATAATTAAATAAATCTTTTTAAAAAAATGAATGGAAAAATAAGTGACGGAATGAATGACCAGTGGAGGGAGTGTGTGAGTGAACAAATGAACAAGACAGAAAATCATGAAATATAAATCTCAAGCACTGAAGTAAAATATTTTCCCTCCCCTTTCCCTTATCCATATCAACCTTGATTGTCTCTCCTACCTTTCCTTTCTTCTCAAAAACAGAACATCTAATTAATTCACTACCTTACAGGTTTTATAGAAACTGTGTGGCTCTTTCTATACACACACACACACACACACACACACACACACACACACACACACACACACACACACACACGCCCTATACTCTTTGTTAGCATAGATGGAAACTCCCCTGCCAGGTCCCGAGACAAGTTGAAAAATCTACTTGCTCACTATTCCCATTAGACCAGTAATTTCTCACTTTTGGACCCCATGGACTTCTTTGAGAATCTGATGAAAACTACGGGCTTGCACACACAAAAAAGTGCCGTATAATTTCTGAGATTCATGGCATCCCTAAAGCAACAAGCATAGACCCAGACCAAGAATCCTGCACTAGCCTGAAGTCTTGGGAAAATGAAAAACTGTGTCTTTCTGTTTGTTTGTTTGTGTCAGGTTTTTATTTAAATTCTTGTTAGTTAACATATAGTATAATATCAGTTTCAGGAGTACGCAAAACCAGGTCTTAATCACTCAGTTGCTTTCCCTCTGCTTGCGCCAACACCTCAACGCTCAGGATATTTCTCAGATGCTCAAAAAAAAAAAAAAATCAAATGAATGAACGAATAAATAAAGAAGAAAAATAGCCAATTCAAATACTCTGAAGCAACTATAAATTATTTTTTCTCCCCTTTCATTTCTCCAGGACAGGGCTTCAGTCTTCAGCTCTGTCTCTCCCTCCCTCTGAGGCTCCCTCTCTGCTTCTCTCCCTTTCTGTGTCTGTGTGCTCATCTCCCTCCCTCTGTCTCTCTCAATATCTATAATTCCTCCTTAGTACTCCTTAGGCTTTTCTCCCCCTGCAAAAAAATAAATAAATAAATAAGATAAGATAAAACAGAGAGAAGAAAGAACGTGATTTCTTGCCTCTGCACCAGCTCATGGAAGATTCTCATGAGCAGGAACAATCCCAGAAAAAAACTATGAAAGAGAAAGAGATTTTGACACCCTTCGCTCTCCTCCAACCCTCCCACAGCTGCTGCTTCTCTTGAGGGCGGTGGCACCCCAGCAGGGCTCTGAGAGCGCTGGACCTGGCCCTGCACTTGCCCGGAGGCGACAAGGAATGTATTCGTGTTCTACACACAGGATGGATGGCCGCGGGAACCTGCCTGAGGCTCTGGGGAAGCCCGGAAATAAGCAAGTGCAGACTTGAGTTGCAAAGCCGCTAGCTACTTGGTGAGTTAGGTCTGGGTGGAGGGGAGAGGAAAAGTTGGATTTAATGGCAAAGAAATCTTAGGCAGCATAACTTACCGGTGGGGAGAATATAAAAAGTCACAAAGAGAAAAATTAGAAGCAACTATCTCCTGTCCCTCTTAAGGAGCCATACCGGACGACAAGCTAACCGTTTGGTTTCTCTCATTCCACAAGGCTTGGAGATATAGTAGCTGCTCACTAAATCCGTAGGAAATGAAGGACTAAGTGAAAGAACAGCACTGACAGATTCACACATAGAGAAATGAATACATAGAAAGGATTTTGCAGTGACTACAGAATACTCGGGGAAAATTTTTTTCTGCTTCAGAATATGAATAATCCCCTTTTCCCATTGAGTGGCTGGGGAATCCAAATCCTCTCTTCATGAGAAAGGGGACAGGAAAAGGGAGACCCAGGAGAGTGGGAGAGGGAGGATGAAAGAGAGGTTGAGAAAGTTTTAAATTCCGGGGTGCCACATTCCTTCCTCAGGAAAAAGTTTGTGGAAACCAACTCTCGGGGGAGGGCAATTCTACTCCTCCTGTCAAATGACACCCCCTCCCCCGAATCTAAGGGCGGACCCCCAGCACCTGCTCCTGCAGAGAGGGATGCCCAGCGCTCACCTCTCTCTCTGTACTCCTCGGGCTCCATCCTCTGCCCGGGGCTGCGGCGGCTCACAGACAGGCACGGAGGGCACGGAGGGCACGGAGGGCAGACTCCTGGGCGGCTCGTGTGGGGCTTTATTTAAAGGGTTCTCCCTTCTTCCACCTTAGCTCCACCCTTCGAAGGCCCTTCCTCTAGGCTTCATGAACTCCACCCCTTTTTCCCCGATTCTGGTTAAGAGATCCAGGATAAAAGGCCCTTCTAAATTAAACAGTGCACTCAGCAACGCAAACCTGCAGGCAGCCTTTCCGCCCCTGGCCTCGGGCCATAGCCCCCCCCCCCCCCCCCCCCCCGCCTCGGACAGAGCGCCCGCTCCGCGGCCCAGAACAAAGCCAAGGGTGTGCGGAGGCAGTGGCCCACATGAGTGGTGTTATTCCTGCTATTGCTTCTCTCTCAGCAGCAGGGAGGGAGGGACAGGCACTTAGAGAGACGCTGCCCGGCTGGCCACTTGGCGCTCAGGGACGCGCAGATACAATCATCTAACACAGTGGATTTTCTAAATGACCACTTAACACTTACTGCTGTAGCGAGATGAGAAAACACAGATAAGCAAAAAGAATAAAAATGGAAACATCACCCAGGCTTCATCGCTTTTAGCGCTTGAAAGGGTGCGTGTGTGGATGCGTGTGTGTGTGTGTGTGTGTGTGAGAGAGAGAGAGAGAGAGAGAGAGAGAGAGAGAGAGAGAGAAAGGGCACGCAGACACTATTGTGAGGAGGGCAACACGACTCTTGGAGCTTCCTTCTGAGGAAAAGGAATCAAATGCATGCTCTGGTTTCTCTTCAGACGGCATGAATCTCTCACCTTTTACTAAAGATTTCTGTGGAGAGGGAAGAATTGAAAAGTGATCAAATGCCCGGCGCCCGGGGGATGCAGTCAGGGAAGCGTTGGACTCTTGGTTTGGGCTCAGGTTGTGATCTCAGGGTCGTGAGTTGGAGCTGCACCCTCTGGGTTTAGTGGGGAGTCTGCCTGAGATACTATCTCTCCCTCTGCCTCTGCCCCCCCAATCCATGCTCTCTCTCTCAAATTAATAAATAAATCTTTTTTTAAGCGATCAAATGCTTTCAAATTGCCAAATAGAATAGAATTTTTTTGTTTCTGGTCTTCATCTTTCTTGTCCTCTTGGCGGTATTGGACAGCTACTACTTCCTGGTCCTTGAGGCATACAGCTTCTCTGGGCTCCCAGGAAATGGCCTGTCACACTCTCCCTTCTACCTCTCTGCTGTCTGCAGCCTCCGATCAGGCTGTCGATGTTGGCATGCTTCAGGGCATTACCCTGCTCTCATCTTTCTCCCAAGGTGGCCTTATCCATTTTTGTGGCTTAAATGTTACCTATGTGACATCCACATAGATACAGAGCCTGTGTCAAATTTATACCATGAGGCCCTCCCAGTTTCTGAGCTCCAAAATCTCTTATCCAGCTGCCTACCTGACAAATCCCTTTGCATGGTGTCAACAGATTCCATGTCTGAGGAGAAGCCTCTCCCTGGCGGCCTTCCCGCCATATCCTCTCATGATGAGGAAAGAAAACTCTAGTCTCCTCCTCTTCCTATGAGACCCTAATCCCTTTATGAAGGCTCCACCCTCCAGCACTTACCTAAACCTAGTTGTCTCCTAATACTATCACTTTGGGCGTTGGGCTTCAACATATGAATTTGAACATGCAGTCCGTAACAGAAGACATCTTAAAACTGGTGAAATCTGGGGCGCCTGGGTGGCTCAGTCATTAAGCGTCTGCCTTCGGCTCAGGTCATGATCTCAGGGTCCTGGGATGGAGCCCTGCGTCGGGCTCCCTGCTCCGCTGGAAGCCTGCTTCTCCCTCTCCCACTCCCCCTGCTTGTGTTCCCTCTCTCGCTGTGTCTCTCTGTCAAATAAATAAGTCCCTAAAAAAAAAAAAAAAAAACTGGTGAAATCTGAATTAGGCCTAATTAACAGTATTGTACTGATGTCAATTTCCTAGTTTTGACGTTTTACTAAAGTTATGTAAGATATTACCATTGGGAGAAGCTGGTAACAGAATGATTTGTGAACTCCGCACTATTTGTGCAACTTCTTCTGGATTTATAATTATTTTGAAATAAAAGATTTTTTTTAATTGCTACAGAAAATTTTACAGTGAGATACCACTTCAGACCCACGAGGATGGCTATAATCAGACAGATGGCACACTTGGCTGGCTCGGTCAGTAGAGCATGTGACTCTTGATCTTGGGGTGGTGAGTTCAAGCACCACGTTGGGTGTAGAAGTTACTTTAAAAAGAAAAAGAAAAGACAGATAATAACAGATGTTGGTGAGGTTGTGGAGAAATTAGAACCCTCATGTATTGCTGGTGGGAACATAAAAAGGATGTAGCCATTTTGGAAAACGGTCCTTCAAAAAGCTAAACATAAAGTTCCTTTATGAATCAACAATTCCACTACTAGATATACACAAGAAAATTTATGTCCACACAAAAATTTATACATGTTGTTCATAACAGCCAAAAAAGGGAAAAAACCCAAATGTCCATCCACGGATGAATGGATAAATAAAATGTGGTATATCCATACAACAGAACATTACTCCATAAGAAAAAGGAATGAAGCACTGATCCATGAAACAACATGGATGAACCTTGAAAACATGCTAAGTGAAAGAAGCCAGTCGCAAAAGACCACATATTGTATGATTCTATTTATATGAAATGTCCAGAATAGTCATAGCTGTAGAAACAGAAAGAAGGTGACTGGTTACCAGGAGCTGGGTCAGAGGGGAAGGAGTCAGAGCTTGACAGCTAAGGGGAACAGGGTTCTTTGGGGGAAAAGGGTGATGAAAATGCTTTAAAATTGATTCTTGTGATGGTTGCACAACTCTGTGAATATACGAAAAGCAGTGAATTATTCATTTTAAATGGGGGATTTTATAACATGGGAATTATACCTCAAAAAACAGGGATGCCTGGGTGGCTCAGTCGGTTAAGCATCTGCCTTCGGCTCAGGTCATGGTCCCAGGGTCCTGGGATCGAGCCCCGCATCAGGCTCCCTGCTCCGCGGGAGCCTGCTTCTCCCTCTGCCTGCCGCTCCCCCTGCTTGTGCTCTCTCTCCCATACTCTCTCTCTCTGACAAATAAATAAATAAAATCTTTAATAAAAAAAAAAAAAAGAACCAGATTAAAAAGAACAAGTATGCCTGGGAACATAAGGTCTCTGGGGGGGAAAAAATAGCCTAGTGAATTTGGACTCCAGCAATATTGCCAATAGTATAAATCTTTCATGAGACCAGGGGTGGAGAAGTAATATTGATGGTGATAACAGTTGACATTTATCTAGCACATAAAAAGTACCAAGCCCCACGTCAGGCATTTTAAATAGAAAATTTGTTATCTTCTCTTCAAGTGTTGCATCTGAGCATTATCTCTCTTCTATCTTTCTGCAACTCCAGTTATGCTATGTTAGACTTTGTTACCTTATCTCATATATATAATATATATAGTATTTGTGTGTATTATATATATTACATAAGTTATAAAAATTACATAGATGTATGTTATATATATAATATTCTTTTCTTTATTTTCCATCTTTTCTCTCTGAATTTCAGATGGAAATTTTTTCTGCCCTATCTTTGAGTTCTCTCTTCAGATGTATCTAATAGGATAATAAACCTGGTTATTGATTTCTTAATATGTTACATTTTTTCAGTTGTAAAGTTTTCATTTAGTTCTTTTTTCTTACAGTTTTTAATTTCTTACCAAGTCCTTTCATCTTGACTATCATTTCCTTGAACATAATAAACTTCTTTTTTAATTGCCACTGAACAATATAAAAGACCCATATAAATGGAAAGACATACCACATCCTCAGAAAGAAGACTCACCTTCACAAAGATACCATTTTTCCTAAGTTAATTTATAAACTTAACACAATCCCAGTGAAAACCCCAGCAAGAATTTTGGGTATTCTGTTTTGGATTTCATTAGCTACTTCTATAGTTCACAAGGAAAAATAGTAAGGAAATAGTAAGGAAAACTTTGTAAAAGAAAAGTAACTAGCAGGTTCTGTTCTCACCAAGAAGGTATTAAAATATGTTATGAATCCTCAATAATTAAAAGAATGAGAAACTGATGTATGAACAGACAAAAGGAAAAATAAATTGAAATACATACCGGAATTTAGCATATAATAAAAATGGCATCTCAGACCAGAGGAGAAAAAAATGAACTATTTAATAAATAGGAACAAGAAGAGCCATCTGGAAAAAAGTTGGATTCCTCACACCAAGAACTTAGATAAATTTTTTTAATCAAAGATTTAAATTTAAAAAAATCACAGCATAGAGGCGCCTGGGTGGCTCAGTCGTTAAGCGTCCGCTTTCATCTCAGGACGTGATCCCAGGGTCCTGGGATCAAGCCTCACATCGGGCTCCCCGCTCCGCAGGGAAGCCTGCCTCTCCCTCTCCCACTCTCCCTGCTTGTGTTCCCCCTCTCGCTATGTCTCTCTCTGTCAAATAAATAAATAACTTTAAAAAAAATCACAGCATACAATTATATGAAACCATCACCATAATCAAGATAATGGTTTCACAGATGTATGCATATGTCCAAACTCATCAAATTATATGCATTAAATGTGTGCAATTTTTTTTGTATATCAGTTATTAGAGGCCACTTTTGGCAAACAGGCTTGAGCGATGGAATGTGGAAAGGGCCCTCAGCGACCCCCTGGCTGAACACAGCCGGGCCCATCAGCTGACCGACCTCGAAATCTCCATAGGCTAACTGACCAATGCGCTGCTTACTACTAGGCACAGTTGCCAAAAAAGGGGAAATTCCGTACATCGCCATACCTCCTCACCCTCCCTCTTTATAAACAGCCCCTTCCACCCCCCCCCCCCCCCACTGCCTCGGTTGTCTCTCCTCTGCTGTTCCTTGCAGTGTATTCAGTAAACTTCTGTCTCCTTTGTTCTGCCTCGGGTGAGCTCTTTCACTGCCCACCCCCACCCCCACCCCCACCCCGGGGTTCCCTCAGATCATTACCCATTTGAGGGCCCTCATCTGATCAGGAGTTACCCCATTTAGATGCTACAAATCATACCTAAATAAAGCTGTGAAAAAAAATTAAGATGAAAATTCCATGAAGAAAATTCGGGAGCTCCGCTCCTCAACCTCAAAGTGAAGAATCTATTTTAACTATGGCTCAAAATCCAAAAATCATAAATTCAACCACTTTAAAACACACACACACACACTTAAGTAAAGCCAAAAGATAATGACAAACTGAGAAAAAAAATATTTGTAACTCACAGTACGAGGGCAAGAAGAAAAAGACCAGTACCCTAATAAAAAATGAGACAAAGAATAGTAAGAGAAATGCTTGCCTCTCCCTCTCCCTTTCTCACTCTCTCTACGCCCCATGTCCAAAAGTAAATAAAAGTTTAAAAAAAGAAAGAGAGAGAGAAATGGGCAGAAAGGGAAATATAGAACCCTTAATTGAGAAAATCAGCTTAAATCTACAACGAACTACCATTTTTTCCCTTAACAGACTAGCAGAAGACCAGCTTGCCAATACACTCTGTATGCGAGGCCACAGGGAAACAAGCGTTCTCATACCAAGGTGCTGGCAGGGCATTCTGGAAGTACCTACCAAAATTGCAAATGTACCTGCCTTGTGATCCAACTATTCTGCTTCAGGATATATTGGGACGTGTGTGACAGGACAAGTGTTTTTCTTTGCCGCAGCACGGTTTGTAATAACTAAAGATTGGAAACCACCCAAACGTCCACAGCTAGGAGACTAAATAAACCAAGGGCACATGCATACAACAAAATCACACAAAAGAATGAGCATATTCTGATAAAAAAGAGACAACAGGCCCCAAATAGTCACTTATGCTAAGCTCCACATCATCTGACTAAGACTTACTAACAAACTTAATTACAGTTTCAGCCTCTGAAGAACTGGGATCTGAAACCAGTCAACCTGGAATTCCTTGGTCAGCCCTTGGAAGGTAATCCATGGGGCAGACCTCTGCCGCCCCCAAAGGAAGATGACCTTGCCACAACCAAACCACAACATCCTTGCCCCACTCCCTCCTGTCTATAAAAGTCTTTCATTGTGTGGAGCTCCTCAGAGCTCCGATCTGTCTGCCAGGAGGGATGCTGCCTGATTCATGAATTGTTGAACAAAGCCAGCAAATCTTTAAAATTTCCTCACTTGAATTTTACTTCTTAACAGCTCCAAGGAACATTAAGGAATATGCCAAGATGCCAAACAGTGTCTACCTTTTGTGTAAAGAGACAGGGAGAGGAGCACGTGGGTGGCTCAGTCGGTTAGGCGTCCCACTCTTGATTTCAGCTCAGGCCATGATCTCGGGGTCGTGGGATTGAGCCCTGCATAGGACTCTGTGCTGGGCGGGGAGTCTTCCTGCCCCTCTCTCTCTGCTCCTCCTCCTCTCTCTCTCTCTCTCTCAAATAAGCAAGTAAATAAAATCTTGAAAGAAAGAAAGAGAGAGAGAGAGAGTGAAAGAAAGAAAAAGAAAGAAAGAAAGAAAAAGAAAAAGAGAAAGAGAGAAAGAAAGAGAAAGAGAGAAAGAAAGAAAGAAAAAACAGGGAGAAAATGAGAATACAGCACGTATTTGCTTTTATATCCCCAGAAAATCTAGTGGAATTCTTAGTAAGCCACTAATAATGGTAGTTAACGGGAACAGGAATGGAGCAGATGGGGCCTGGAGGTAGGATAAGGACTTCTCATAGATGCCTTTTATAACTTTATGTTTTACTGTATTTATTTACTTGCTTAACTTGTTAATTTACTTATTTAATGAGCATTTACTACTTATTAAAAATTGAATCAAACAATTTGCAATTAACGATTTGTTTAATGGCTACATCCACATCTTCGAGGCTGTAAATTCTGTAAGAGTGAGGCTTGTATGGATTTTGTTTACCATTTTAGCGCCTGTCATCTTGCACAAAGTAGGTGACTAATAAATACTAGTTGAATGGAAATTTTTAAAATCCTGGTTGGAGGTGGAGGATAGAGAATGGGAAGGAGGGCAGGGACAAGGCCAACAACTGTTATTTCTAGGAAGTGGAGGTCAAATTGGCTCCCCATAGCTCAATCCTTTGTTACGTGATTACTCAGATGTGCCATTTAGTTTCACAGAAGAAAAATGGAGAGACCATCAGAAATGGATTTGAGCGTTTTTCTGAGTAAAAGTGGGAGAGGTTGCAAAAGTTAGCCTCCCATGGAAAAGGTCCACCCATCATCTAAGAGAAATGAATCCTCCCTGTGTCTAGACTTAGACTTCCAGAAGGCTAGGCATAGCCGACTTGCTTTTTTTTTTTTTTTTTTAAGATTTTATTTATTTATTTGACAGAGAGAGACACAGCGAGAGCAAGAACACAAGCAGGGGGAGTGGGAGACGGAGAAGCAGGCTTCCCGCTGAGCAGGGAGCCCAATGAGGGGCTCAATCCCAGGACCCTGGGATTGTGACCTGAGCCGAAGGCAGACGCTTAACAGCTGAGCCACCCAGGCGCCCAGCCGACTTGCTCTTGAATGTGTGAACATTCAGAGTCACCCATGGTCCACAGGGAAAGTTGGAGTGGAGGGCTCTGGGGACTGTAGGAAGGAGAGGACCGGAGCAGGCTCTGTTCCACCTCACACTGGAGGGAAAGATGTGAAAGAACCAGACTGGCCTGGGTCCAGCTACTTAGTGTGACCCTGGTTACGCCACCCTCGGAGTTTTTGGAGACCGAGCAACCAGACTTTGGGAAATCCGAAGCTGCTGAACTATTGGATGAAATTGCCCTGGAGGAAGCAAACCCACCCCTGGGGGTAGAGGATGAGGTTATCCCTGGATGCAGTGGAAATTCTCCTGAAGAAAGGAAATTAGGATTTAGGGTGATAGGTTTTAGACTAGAGGGCATTGAACATGGGTCTGCAGAGGTTGTTGGCTGGCTCAGGGGACATGCTCCCAGGGTGGGGAGATGGATTGGCTGCACAGGACAGCAGATCAAGAATTCCCGGGGCTGGGGTTGGAGGGGTGGGGCGCAGCCATGGGAGTCCCTGATACCGTTAAATACAACGGGGGCCACATCTGGTAGCAAGAAATTTTCTCTCTGTGTTTCCTTGTCTCGCTCTCTGTCTCTATCTCTGTCTCCCTGCCCCCATCCCCACTCTCTCTCCCTCTCTCCCTACATTGTGCTTTTCTTCTAAAAGCCTTAACCTCCAGAAAATCTTGTTATACAAGATTAAATTAATACAAGATTAAACAATTTTAAATTAAACAATTTTAAATGTTTAACACTAAATTAATCTTGTTATACAAGATTAAACACTTCATTGAAAATGGCAAGATTTCATTCTTCGTAATATATATATATAGGGATGCCTGGGTGGCTCAGTTGGTTAGGCATCTGCCTTCGGCTCCGGTCATGATCCCAGGACGCTGGGATCGAGTCCCGCATCGGACTTCCTGCTCAGTGGAGAGTCTGCTTCTCCCTCTGCCTGTGCTCTCTCTCTCTCTCTCTCTCTGACAAATACATAAATAAAATCTTTTAAAAAAATTGTATATATATATGTGTGTATATATATATATATACCACATCTTCTTTATCCATTCATCAGTCAATGGACATGTAGTCTCTTTCCATAATTTGGCTATTGTTGATAATGCTGTTATAAACATTGGGGTGTATGTATCCCTTCAAATCAGTATTTTTGTATCCTTTGGATAAATACCTAGTAGTGCAATTGTTAGATCGTAGGGTAGCTCTATTTTCAACTTTTTGACAAGAAAAAGGAAAAAAAAAAAGACAAGAAATGTTCTCCAGAGTGGCTGCACCAGCTTGCGTTCCGACCAACAGTGTAAGAGGGTTCCCCTTTCTCCACATCCTCGCCAACATCTGTCGTTTCCTGACTTGTTAATTTTAGCCATTCTGAGAGGTGTGAGGTGGTATCTCATTATGGTTTTGATTTGTATTTCCCCAATGATGAGTGCTGTTGAGCATTTTTTCATGTGTCTGTTGGCCATTTGTATGTTTTCTTTGGAGAAACGTTACCGCATCTTTTTTAATAGCCATAATTTATGTAGCCAATCCCTATTTTGAGCATTTAGGTTGTTCCTAGTATTTTATTGCTATCAGTTATGCAGCAGTGAACATCCTTGTAGTTTGATTTTTGCACATATCTTTCAAAATGATGATGAAGAAAAAGCAAAGATTTAGTTTGAGTGTGGTGTTGTGGAAAAGGAAATTAGAGCAATTATGAGACTTCCTGGACTGTATGTCTGGACACCTGAGTAAGGGGAAGTCATGTTAGACAGATATGAGCTAATATCTGGAAAGGGCTCAGAACAGGCAAGTACTATGTAATTGTTTGCTACTGTTACTGGTTTTGGTAAGAAAGAGAGGCAACTTATCTCATGTTTATTATCATTTCAATGCCTGTAACCTCTTTCTTCCCCAGCTTTATAGATATAATTGACATATAACATTGTATTTTGCCCCCTAAATAAGCACTGGGTCCAGATGTGAGCTGGGGTCCGTCTGCAAGAGGCTTCATGGTGGGGAGGAAAAGGAAGTCCACCTTCTTTCAGGGAGGAGCCAGCTGTACCAAGAGTAATCAGGCTTAGGAGTTCACTTGGGAAAGTAGCAAAAGGATAGAGTTGGTAGACAAATACTGCCTTAGACAGCAGAAAATCACAACTTTTTGGTCCAGAGGGAGAGGGTAAGGCTAGAATAACTGTCCTTTGCATACTTTCAATAGAGCTCTGCCTCTTCTACATATTTCCTCTAAGTAGAGGTAACGAACGTTTACTGTCCTGACCACTATGCCTTGTAGTTTTCATATGCACTATTGGATTCGGTCTTCAAAACCACCTGTGAAGGTCATCTTCCAGCTCATCCTAGAGAAACTGCGTCTCAAGGCAATTAAAACTTTGGGCTAAAATTACACAGAATAATAACTGAAGGGCCAAAATTTGAACCCAGCACTATCTGATGCAATACCCATGTTCTTTCCATCACACCAACATGTCACTCAATTTTGTTATCTGTGACTCTTAAGACACCAGACCTCTAGGAGTAGAAGGCTAGTGAAATTCCAATTTTTGGGGGCTCTGTTCAATGCTCCAAAAGGCTTTATTAAACATCATGTGCAATAATCCAAACACTTATTATCCTTTCAAATATAATTTGAAATAGACAATAAAATATCCAAATATAAATATATAAAATACAAATGATATAAAATATCAAAAGCTAGAGCAAGAATTGAAACAAAATTATCTTAGGTAATACATTACATCTCTTAAATCTTTCCCTTACTGCATACATTATAAAAAGGAAATCGTATTGACCTAAAAAGAAAAAGGATCAAATTATAAATTAAAATTTCATCCCACCTTTAGTTATAGACTCCTTGAGTCTTAAACTATCAAACTTGGGATTCTACCTCAGCCTGGCATTGAGAATCACGTATAGTAGACATCCAGTAAATATGTACTAATCAAGACCATATAAACAAATTTTTTAAAATAGACAGTGGGAGAAGATATTTACAACTCATACAACCAGCCAGCAAAAGATCAGTTTCAGGGGTGCCGGGGTGGCTCAGTCGGTTAGGCATCCAACTTCTGATCTCAGCACAGGTCTTGATCTCAGGGTCGTGAGTTCAAGCCCTATTCGGCTCCATGCTGGGTGTGGAGCCTACTTAAAAAAAAAAGAAAAAAATCAGCCATTAACTGGCAATTCACAGAAGAGTAAACACTAATGGACAAGAAACAACGCGGTAAAAATGTTTAACCTCACTGGTAATAGGAAACTGCAAATAACGAGAACAATTTCATACCAATGAGGGTTGCCAAAAATATTCGAGTGTGACAGAGTCAGGTGTTGGTAAAATATGGGAAAATGAGAATTCTCATCATTCTTCACTATTCACAACCACTTTAGAAAGGAATTTGACAGTATTCGGTAAAATTGACTACCCTAGACCTAACAATTCCATTTTCTGGGGGAAACTTAGCCCATGTATGCATAGAGTACAGAGAGTACTATTTGTAATAGCAAAAAATTAGAAGTGACACATCTATACATAGAACAAAGAATAAATCAAGTATGGCATATTCTTAATTTTACATAATAGTCAAAATGAGTATTCAAGTATCAATATGAATAAATGTCTAAAATTCTGATAAATTGAAAAAATCAAAATGCAGAATGACATATGTATAGAATGACAGCTTTACTAAAGTTTAAAAACCACACAAAACTCTACCATATATGTAAAAAATTCAGTGTGTAGTAAAAACATGAAAATGTGGATAGACTGAAACATCTCGACCTCAGGATAGTGGCTGTGGGAGGGGGGAGAATGGGATGAGGAAGGGGAAACAAAGGGACTTCAACTACTTCTAGAACATTCTGTCTCTGGAAAGATTTGAAGCAAACAAGATAAACATTAAGATTTATTAAACTTGGGTTGTAGGCACATGTTGTTTGCTATATTGTTCTGTGCTCTTCTACAGTTTTCGTTAAGCCAACAGTAAAACTAATGAGTATTGAATTGTACCTCCTAACAAAGGCAGTAAGCACACTTAATAATATGCTTCAGTGTTTGATGCCAAAAGTCTCTATGATACTGAACAGAAATATTTGGAAGTAGAGGCAGTTCTCTGGCCGACCAACAATTTTTTAAAAAAGGAGACTAGGCTCACTCAAGTATAAGCTTTCTTAATATATACTATTTTTCTATAGCAAAATAAGTGAATGCAATTTAAACTTGAAATAACTCCTGAGTTGGGCGCCTGGGTGGCTCAGTTGGTTAAGCGACTACCTTCGGCTCAGGTCATGATCCTGGAGTCCCGGGATGGAGCCCTGCATCAGGCTCCCTGCTCAGCGGGGAGTCTGCTTCTCCCTCTGACCCTCCCCCCTCTCATGCTCTATCTCATTCTCTCTCTCAAATAAATAAAATCTTTAAAAAAAATAACTCCTGAGTTATGATAAGGATGGCAAATCTAGAATAATTATGAAAAATGGTAAAAATGAATGCTTTACTTTTACCTGACACACAAAAATATGTAAGAAAATGATTTTCTTTCAGAAAAGTCAGACATTTAAGTAATCTAGAAAACATATTACATATCAACTGTGCACATGAAATCTAAGCTACTTAAATGAAAAAGTAAGTAAGCAATTAATAAAGCATAGTACACAGAATCGCAGAGACCACATCCAAATTTTTCCAGAAAGTGAATCATAGTTTTTTGGAAGTTACAGTATTTAGCTAAAAATGAAGGGGTGCCTGATTGGCTCACTTGGTTAAGCGGCTGACTCTTGATTTCAGCTCAGGTCATGATCTCAGGGTCCTGGGATCGAGCCCGATGTGAGGCTCTGTGCTCAATGGGGAGTCTGCTTGAGATTCTTTCCCTCCGCCCCTCCCCCAACTCCTGCACTCACTCTCTCTCAAATAAACCTTTAAAAAAAAAATAAAAATGAAGAGTCCTCAGGAAATATACCCAAAATATATTCAATATTTATCATTCAGTTGTAATATTTTTAAAGGTGCTCAGGGTACCAAAATGATTAAAAAAAAAAAAACTATTAAGACCATCTCTCTGTATATCTCTGTATTTGGAAAATAGTTTTAACAAGTCATAAAAATTTTGATTTGGAACCAGAAGCATATTTCCAGTGATAATACTGTGTTTTCCATCATGGGTTCTACAGAGTAATCTGAGAATGAATTTAGGGAGCTTACTTACGTCAAACTGAATCCACGTGCACTGAGATGTTCTCATTTAACACGGAGAAAGTAAATAGCAAACATCATTCAAAACTACAACAGACTAGCTATCTATAATGAATCCAAGTACAGTAAATATTACTTAATGAAATAACAAATTTACTAGTTAGTTCATTCCTAAGTTGATCTGACATGCTGGAGGAGTTATTTATTCAATAGAAGCTAGGTGAATAGAAAAGATTTTTTTTTTCTATTTGCTATATAAGCCTGAGTGCTAGTGCCTTGGGAACCCATCCATATGGGTTCCATATGAAACTCATCCACAAAGGTTCCTCCAATTGTTTTGTGATTCTATCTGAGAAGGTTTTTCTTCTTGATATATTTTGACTCAGTTCTCAAGGTCTTCCAGGTATTAAAGTGCAAAGACAATTTTATAGATTTTATCAGGAAGAAGCTATGTATAGAGTAAAACAGAAAAAAATCAGTCATATCAGCACAAAGCACCCATGAATAGGTCTATCAACTCATCAATTCCTGTTATAACAAGGAAAGGCAAGGGTTTCTTCTAATTTTCAATAATTAACATCATAAATAATCATGTTGAAGAAAAATATACTGCATAGATTTTCATTAGCGATATGTTTTGGATAAAAATATATACAAATCTTTTTGTCATTAACAAAAATGGCATGAGATTTCACATTTATTCCCTCCTCCATTTAATTTTGTTCTTTTGAATGTCACAGAGGAAAGCTCCATAGCTCCCTCCACCACCGTAAAGAAATAGAGCACTCTAGTGTCAGAGAAAAAGAATAGAGTACTAGTCTGCCATTCGTATCGTGAAAGATTGACGTTAAGAAAATTATTCCTAAAAGCCAATAAAAACAGATGACATCACAAGCCCTTATGGGAAGTAATTAGGATATAAATAAAATAAATAACCATAAATTAAAATTAGTTAAGAAGCACAGTCCCTGCAGATACTACTTGCCAGATGAGGCTTTCCGAAAGTATCACAGATCCAATTTAGAATTTGCAATCCTAGAGTTCCAATGACTGTACACAGGGAAGTTAAATCTGAACCAAGTCATTAGGTAATCAAGACATCTAATAAGCTCCATGTCTAGGTAGTATGTAAGTATACTAGATGCACAGGAAAGAAGCAAACTTATTATAAGATATTCTTTAGGCCCTGACACTTACGGCATTAGATCTTGATTCCCTCCCAGAACCCAAGTTGAGTAAGGCTGCTCTAAAAGGTGTTTGTTCACACATCAGTGGAAATAATTAACCATCAATGTGGCAACCAAATGACCTTTAACTACAAAACCATCATTATGTAGAGGAAATACATTAAGTATGGATTTCTGAAAACTTCTATTTTATTCTGTCACTTCCTTTCAACTTCTGTTCAAAACACCGAGAATTAGAAAGCAAAGCTTTTCCAGCCCACCTGAAAACAGAAGCTAAAAAAAATAAACCCATTTTAAATTTCTTATAAATTCTTGCCTATTGATTTCGTAGTACACTGGATCAGGTGTAGATGACTGAGGAATTATACAAATCCAACATAACACTGAAAGAAGTGAACTTCTCCCAAAGACATCTGAGTATTTACCTGATACTGTCATAGACTTAGTCCTTTTAAGTACCAATTTATTTTTTTCCCATCTATGTCAAATGTTACTATAAATCAAAATTCCTTCCTGTACCAGATAAAGTCTCTAGCACAAGAGGAGACTAGGAATCAAAGAGCGTATTAAATCAGTTTTCAGGGGCTCATTTCCAACACTGTCTCAGGGCTCTTTGGGGCCAATCCAGTCTGGAAGCAAAGTCTACAGTGGCTTGCACTCTGGGGTAAACATACTGGTCCTTCTCCACTCCAGCACTGCATATGCCAAAGGCACTCCGCCTAACAAACCCATAAATGCACTAAAGTAAGAAAACACCCAGAAAAAGTAGCTTCATGCTACGGAAAATACGGCTTCGCTTTTGTAAAACCTATTCAGATAATTTAAAATATGTGTCAAATTTAGTGGAAAACTGAAAAGGTCTTTTTCTCTTTTTAGAGTTCTTAAAACTGCTCTCAAACCTTTCTATGTTTCCCAATAGCAAGTATGAGGCTGAGTTCACAGATCCTTTTATTACCTTATCAACTATAATAACGCCAGTGAGAGAGCGAGCAACTTCCCAAGAAATTACCTCAAGGTTTTGTAAGACACAGTGTGAAGAATATATATATTCTCATTCTGGTGGAATATGGCTGTAACATACAGAATAGGATTTTTAATGTGTGGTCAAAATATAAGTCTACACTGAATGTATGTGGAAAAGATATTTAATTGTAAAATAGAAAAGTAGGCCAGAGTACAGTTTTAAGGGTAATTGCTTCTTTATACAGATATGTAATCTAGAAGGGTCTTAGGGTTAAACATGTTCATAAAGCATAAGACATTAAAAAATAAAGCAAGAAAAAAGAGCTTGAAGTTATGTTTTACAAAAAAGAATGAACAGTATGTCAGAGTTTAATGTCCATACATTGTGGAATTCAATGATATTGTGATGAGAGCAAGTCACACACAGCACAGACATACAGCTTTCACAGGGAAAAGTAAAAGTTATGTTAGACATATCTAGCATCACTGTAGTACAAAAAGTTCTTGTTCTACATACAAAAGCATTTTTTTTACCATAAGAATAAGTTCCTGGGGGGAAATGAGTCCATGAAATATTTCAGAAACCCATATGCTCTGAGTATTCCAAAAACATTATCTTAAAATCCAGTGCCTTAAAGTGCTTTCATGTGGAAATCATGATGGAAGGCACAGAATACAGTTTCACGTCCCCACTATGAAATTTTCAAAAAAGCATAGATTTTGCAGTTTGCAAATTCAAGTTATCTTGTAAGCTGCTCCTTCTAAGAACATTGTCATTCCAATAAAACCAGCTGCTAGCTTACTTAACTTTCAATGACCTACAGAATAAAAGTATTTTTCCCCCAGTTCACTTTCATCATCTTTGTGGGAAAAATACCTATGCAAGTGATGCATTTTGAAATTATAAAACATGCAGAATATGTACAAACAGAAAGTTTAAAAAATATTTGCTTCATATACATGTAAATCTACTTGGGTATAGCTGAAATTGAACAAATATAAAAATCTGCTTTCTAAAAAATGTTTTCAGAGAATCTGAGACAACTTAAAGCTGTACAAAGATTTCCTGGGAGAAATCTTCTTTTCATATAGAAGTTTATACCTACAGGAGTAATTCCAGCATCAGTCCACCACATAATTATTACATAACATTTGGTCTAATCAACAACGATCACCCTTAAAACTGTTCTGTTTCTGAGAAATTAAGGTTCATACTAAAATCAAAAAGAATTCACAAAAACAGTGGCTTATTGTGTTTTTGGATCTCTTCAACAATCTTTATAACTCATTTGGAACTGTAAAAAAAACAAAAACTATTTACAGAATTCAGTTTTAAATACATTTCACAATGTCTAAAGTAGAGTTTTATGTTACAAGGATTCAGAGCTCATGGCTTAAGTCCGATCGTCAATCCGTAGTCTCTTCTGTTATCCTGGCTTCCTGCGGTGTACAGTTCAAGACTGTGTTCTTTCTTAACCAAAAGTAAATTCAAACTACGTGTTCGTAGTTAATTAGACAGCTTCTTTATTAGTCTGAAGACGAGTCATAGCTTCTAATTTTTGTCTGTAGGCCTCTGCTTCCTGTTCTTTCTTTAGAAGCTGCTGTCGATATTTTTGTGCTTCTCGATTTGCTTCATCCAGCTGTTTCTGAAGAGCTTCTCTCTCCTAATTGAAAAAAAAGGTTTTTTCAATGTTTGCATGAATACACGATTAACACATACAAGCATGCATCCTGCAAACAGAAAAATCTGTAGGAGCTAGATGTAGCCACCTATTGATATTTCCGAGATGTCTTGCCTTGTCAACCAATTCATTAATAATTCAAGCCCCAAATTTTGTTCTCCACACTCTGACAGAGATTAGTTTCTGACCTCAAGAAATCATTCCCTAATTAAAAATAAGATTAACATAATGAACCCAGACTGTGGACCTATACTTTCATATGTATGACAAAAACTAGTGAAGAGCTTTAAGAGAGAAATATACCTCTTCACACCTCTGTGATGTTTTTATGTACAGGTATAATAAATTATAAAAGTTAATACTTAGTGAGCACTCATTGTGTGACTAAATAAGGTGACTGCCAATAACAACCCTCTAAGACAGCGATTATGCCCATTTTACAGATGAGGAAAATGTTGCTCAGAGATGAGGTAGCTTTTCCATGGTAATACAGTTGGGTTTACGAGATTCTAATATTACTGCTTTTAACACTATCTTCCTCTCTGGTAACAAGCAAGATTCCTCATTGGTAAAACAAAGACTGTTGGTCTAGATTAATGTTTCCTAAATTATCCCATTTTACAAACCAACAAAATACTAATTTCTTTACTGAGATTCATTAAATTATGCAAATATAAAATATATGTATTAAATTCCTCAATAAATTGAGAGCTAAACATAAACCTAGTCCAATAAAAATGATACCCTTTCTCCTCCCCATTCTGCCCCTATTCAGTTGCCGAAGGGAAAACATTTCAGACTCCTTTGTCATGTCTCTAGTATGCACATGGACAAAAGCTCAACCTGCAGAGGCTCAAGCTCAACTTCATTTGAGAGGCCCAGGATCTCTTAGTGGGATGGGGGCTCAGGGTAGGACCATGACTGATCATAAGAAACGCCAGGGTCACACTGGACAAGACACAACTGAAGGTGAGGGTCAACAGCCTACCGGGGAAGCGGAGAGTATGAGGGTCTCTTCCACTACTTCCTTGACTCTGGTCCATTGTGAACACAAAAAGATTCCCTCCCCTTCACTATTCACATGGTCTCCAAGGTGGAGCAAGTGTAATACTCCTTCCTTCCTTCCTTCCTTTGATCCCATTCCCTTCCCCATACTGGGAATGAATCTACATCCAACATGTATGTTTCCCCAAGTCCACCAAATGTGGGAATGGTTGATGTGGTGGAGCAAGTGTAATACTCCTTCCTTCCTTCCTTCCTTTGATCCCATTCCCTTCCCCATACTGGGAATGAATCTACATCCAACATGTATGTTTCCCCAAGTCCACCAAATGTGGGAATGGTTGATGACACAAGTAGTCTCCAAATCTTCCATTTGCACAAAATGTACAAGAAGAAACAAACTCCAATTTAAGAAATGCCACGCCTTACCCTGCTACCCTTTTCTTACCCCCTTCTTACCCTTTCTCCAGGCAAGATGGCAGAGTAGGAACAAGTCAGAAAAGACACCCAAGAGTTGAGCCTCAGGTAAACACCACCACTACCTTGGCAGTGAACTCTGGAGAACTTTGAGCACGCCAATGGAAAGGGTGGGGGAGGGGTGCTGCTTCTCCGGGAGCTTGACCACCACCTCTGGCAGGAGCACTCATGGACATGCATAAGTGTTTTAAAATTTTACATGTGTTAAGAAATAAGATCCTTTGATAACGAAAGTTTTGAATTTGGTAGGAAATACTGGAACACATTCTCTAACTCTAAGGTATCTCCTCGTACTAGCTATTCATTAACATTTAGAAACAGCAAGGGATTCACAATTACTCAGCAGATGAAAGCAAACTGAGTGAGGCAGTCTAACAGTAAATACAGTTTGTTTTCCTTGTTGCATATTTTTATTTCAATTAGAATATATCTTCCTATAAATGAAAAAGACAGCTCCCTTCTGCCTACTAGACCAAATAAAAGATTCATGTTACACTGCATTTCTTGACTGTATCTGTAAAACCTGAAAGATAAAGGTCATTAGCACTACTCTTTGAGTACACTTAGTCCTCAAGATTGAAAGCATAGTTAACATTATTAAAGTTTCTTTTAAGTGTTTCCATTTTTTACTTCTCAATAATATAGGTGTTTGGGGAGAGAATCTTCTTGCCATCTCACTTTTCAAAGCAAATAAAAATCTCTAAAAAGTGGAAAATATCACTTATTTACTGAGATCTTTTGTTTACAAATTTGTTAAATGTTTCCTGAACATATATTATATGCAAGACATTTCCTTAACGTAAACAGTAATTTGGTTGTTTCACACATGAATAGTCCAAAAGACTGACATTTGAGATTTATATTTAAATAGAAATACCAATCATATAGCTTTGACCTTTTGCAATAAAAGCACAGTAAAAAGGACTTTGACATTTGTAAATAAACATACCTTCACCTAATAATATGTAATACTAAAGTATTTTTCCTTTAACAGTCTAACACTGAAGAATTGCAAAAAAGTAAATTCTGATGATAATCTCAATTTGGTAGCAATTGAGAAGATATTTATCTTACACAATTCCAAACCCAAGCAATGGAATAACTTGCAAGGGAAGGGCAAGGGAAGACTTGAGTTTGCTTTTTTATTTTCAAATAAAATTCGTGAATTCGGCTTCAGCTGGCAGCGATTCTCTCGAAACAATGTTATTTTTATTTTTCTACTATTCAAATTTATTTTTACCTTAGCTATTATAAGGCAAAAAGTCATTATAGTGGTTTATCTCTTACCATACTTCTATATAAATTTTGGAAGATAATAAAAGCAACTAACACTTAATGAGCACTTATTATATGCCCATGATTGTACTAGTCCTTTACATGGGTCTCATTTAAGCTTCACAACAATCTGATAACGTAGGTGCTGTTATTTCCTCCCTGTTATTTATGGGGAAACGAAGCTTTAAAAGGTTAAATAACCTGACCAAGATAACACAATCAGAAAATTTTAAAATATACCCATATTCTTAACCATTAAATATTTGTTTAAAAAGAGAGAAACTGGGGCACCCAGGTGGCTCAGTTGGTTAAGTGTCTGCCTTCGGCTCAGGTCATGATCCCAGGGTCCTGGGATCGAGCCCTACATCGGGCTCCCTGCTCAGCCAGGAGTCTTTTTCTCCCTCTGCCCCTCCCCCCACCACTTGTGCTCTTTCTCTCTCTGTCAAATAAATAAATAAAATCTTTAAAAAAAAGAGAGAGACAGAAACTGGGCAGAGCGTGTGAGCTGTTTCCTCGTGTGTAAACATCAATTTTCCAAGTGCCATGGACTAGATATGATCCTGTTTTTATAAATAAAGTTTTACTGAAATAAGGCATGCCTACTCATTTTCAAAGTGTCTATGACTACTTTCCCACTACAATGGCAAAAGTGAGTAGTGAAGCACAGACTGGACAGTCCACAAAGCTGAAAGTATTTGCTATCTGGCCCTTTGCCTACTCCAGCCCTAAAAGAAAAATTTCGCAAAAAGAGATAGGAGGGGAACCTGGGAGGCTCAGTCGGTTAAGTGTCTGCCTTCAGCTCAGATAGTGATCCTGCAGTCCTGGGATCAAGCCCTGAGTAGGGCTCCCTGCTCAGCAGGGAGTCTGCTTCTCCCTTTCCCTCTCTACTCTTCCCCAGCTAGTGTTCTCTCTCCTCTTGCTCACTCTCTCTCAAATAAATAAAAATCTTTAAAAAAAGAGATAGGAATATAGAACATTTTCAACTTTGATAGATCAAAAGAATATCAATAAAAGGAAAATAGACTGAAAAAACCTGCATCAAATAAAACACTGTGTAAAGTTTACAGGAAACAATTTTTTAAAAAGAACACTAAGGATCTCAATCTATCAATGGTTAGAAGACACAAATATTTCATTAAAAATAAACAAACTTGCTAATAAACATATTCATCTCTAACCTCCATAGCAAAGAAAAGGTAAAGGTATTTCCTGAATTCACACAACTAGTAACAGAAAAAACCTGTTACTTCTAATGCACTAATTATATATTTCTTCCCTCCCACATTACAAAAGAATTCACTGATTCCATATATAGCACACTGCTTCCAAAAATATCTTTAGTGCAGTAATAGCAAGGGGGTGATATGATATACATTATTGCAATTTGGTGTCTTATTCATACCTCCCCTTCAAAAAGCAAATCTATTTCATTTCCTATATTGTTATAATGCATATATAAAAGTTTCAGCATTTATAATACATTTTCTACAATTTAAACCAATTTTGTAGAGAGTATTAATAAACCTCTCCAGTGTTAGTTAGGAAACTGTAAATATAAATTCTTAACACTTGATTTATAAACAGTCACTTTGGTAGTTGTGGACACACACATGCAGAGAAAATTCAAACATGTTAGATTCTGTATAATGAGTTGATTTTTAATTCCCATAGAGCAGAGTTCCTCAATTTCAACATGAATATTTTTGGACCAGATAATTCTTTACTGTGGGGGCTCTCCTGTGCATTGTAGGATGTTTAGCAGCATATCCAGCCTCTATCCCCTATAGGTCAGGGGCACGCCCCTGGTTGTGGCAACCCAAAATGTCTCCAGACATTGCCAGATGTCACCTGGGATCAAAAATGCCCTAGTTGAGAATCACTGCCTGCAAGAAATTTTTTTAGTTAATGGTTAAGTTGTCACTTACAGTATAAAAGTCTGCCCCCAAGACAACTCCATTGGTCATCTAAGGAAGTAAGTTCAAAAGCACCACTCTATGTATTATAAGGAAATGATTACCTGGTTTGATGAAAACATTGGAGGCCTCTCTTCATTCTATATCCCCAGCCCCCCTCTACCATCTAGACTCACTGTATGCTTCAAGGTCTCTCTGTAGGAGCTCTAGAGAGATCGTGCAACATTGGCTTGAACACTCTGGTGATGGAGAATGAGAGTTCCATGACCAGAAAGCTCTAATTACTAAAAACAAAATAAAACAAACAAAACACTTCTTTAAACCAAACCTCCAAACCAAACCAAACCAAACCAAACCAAACCAAACCAAACCAAACCTCCATCTCCCTGAAGTTCTAGCCTTGGTTCTAGTTAATTTATATACCTCAATTCATACTTTCCTGTTACCTGTAATTATTCTTCCTGGTCTCTGAAAGACTAAGAGGGGAATCAGGCTGACCTTTGAGGAAAACAGCAACTCTTATGGGTTATTAGGTAAATAAAGGTACAGGCTGCACATTCATTGATTTAAATATATAATTTGTTGAATTAATAAGTTTATGTTTAATAAAAATTCAAGTAATTTAAAAATGTTTTATTAAATAGTTAAAGCAAAAAAAAAAAAGTTAAAGGAAAGTACAGGACAAATTTTTTTCACCTTATGTGCCAGAAATTATCATGACATAAAAAATATATATTTAAAAGATTACCAAATAATAAGTATATTGATACTGTTCAACGGAATAAATTGCTAGCTTGTAAGAACTTCTGTGTGCTGAATATCATTTTAAATTTTGAAGAAACAAAACACCTTACCCTCGATAATTAAAGTCATACTTTTACCAAACATTCTGGTTAAGCCATGAATCAGATTCTTGTTAACTCAATAATATATTCTTTGTGATTGTGGCTTAAAGATGTACCAGCATTTCACTTAAATGAACCGGAGCAAAGATATATTCTAGTTGTCCTCAGTCAGAGTTTTATGTTGCTTTTTAGTGACTTTAAAAAAAAAAATCCTCTTTTCTATGAAACAAGATACTTAAGAATTCCTAGATGTTCACCAACATTTTTACTATTTAAGATATTCAGCAACATTTACTGATTACATATATCAGATATTATGAATATGTGTATTATGAGTATGCTGACTTTTTAAATTCTGATAAAAATCTCCAAAATGCAGATATTGTTATCCAAAACTCCAATTTGAGAGAAAATAAAACAAATTCAGAAAGGTAAGATAACTTGCCTCAAAGCTAATAGGGGCAAGAGATGGAATTCAAATCCAGCTCATTTAATTTCAAGTCCAGTGTCCTTTACACTGCAACTGATCTTCCAAAGTTATTCAGGAATAATTTTATTTTCACTTTATGTGAGTTAATACCAAATTCAGGGAACACAGTTTTGTTTACAGTCATGTGAGAAAAAAACCCGTGAGGCACTATGGTTTGGTTACACTTCCAAACTAGTTTGGAAGGTGGGGAAAAAGCTGAATCCTATCAACAACTAGTCTAAATTTAAATTCCTTATTAAAGAACTTAATAGTGAAATAAGCAGTTATTTATGGCTTTTTAAAAAATAACCTAGTCAACAAACATCAACCTTTTTTAAAAGGATCCTCCAGCCCAAATAGGCATTTGCATTTCACTTTCAAAAGAAAAGAATGTTTTTTATCAATATACAGTGACATTTCCTTTAGTGACTTGTGAGAATGATGCATGTAAATTTAATAGAAAATAAAGGATGGAGTGCAAGAACCAAATTCATTACAATGTTACCACGATGACAGACTTTGTTATAAACAAATTCTTCACTCATTCATTCATTCATTCAATATGTATTTATTGAGGGTTTGCTATATGTATAAGCAAATCGTTAGACAAAATAATACTATACTTTCATTCTGTATCAAAACAGCACTGTCAGTAATAAATATAAAAGACCAAAAAAGAAATTATATGGAAAAGCAAACTGAATTTATTTTGGATGACTGCAGCAAAACACACCGGGTAAAAGACTCCTTACTTCTATTTCTGCAGATTCCACCCGGTTTTCAATTATTTCGATACATTGTCTCTTGGCTGGTGGTTCTTCGCTTATAACAGTTTCTTCAGCAATGTCGGTTGCTGGTACTGTTAATACTAAAATTAAAAAAATGTATACGTTACTTCATTTTCAGATAGGTTTTAGTAGAAATAAAACTAGTCGTGACATTTTGATGCAACTCATCTAAAATAAAGATGTCCCAAAACAATCATTTAAAAGCATTAATTTTCTTTTTATGAGGATATCCATATTTGTCTTCAGGGTACATTTTTAATGAATACTATTTATTGTTTAAAGTACCTACTTTTTAAAAAATTTTTATAGATAGATAACATATTCATTATATGGCTGAAAATCAAAACAATAAGCATAATAATCACTTTTATTGGTTTATTATTGTTCTTGTGTTAATTTATATAAAAACCAACATGAACATACATTCTCGCTTTTCTGTCTTATACAAAAGGCAGCATACATACAACAGAGACACTGTTCTGCCTCTGCTTTCTTCACTCCAGGCACCTAGGGTATCTTTCATCAGTACATATAGCACTTGCTTTTATTTAGCTGAATATTCCACTGTGTGGACACACCATTATGAATACTGTCTGTGTATAAACTTCGCTTGTTTTCCTTTTGGGTTGTTGGACTTTGTCCCTAATTTTTAGTATTTCTTTATACAGATGTAGACATATATACAGAGAGAGAGAGGCTGTCCTTGCTCTGCATAGCAAGCAGTATGGGACCATACAAACAACTGTGCAAGCTGGAACCGTGCATAGCAATTTTAATATTCAATGGGGAAAAATTACAATTGTGGTAAAGCCTTTAAAGTTTTTTATCAAAATATTAAAAACTCCGTCATTTACAAATGTAAGCAGAAATGAAAAAAGTAAAATTTTTAGTACACTGGAATTTAAAACATAAGTGATATTGAGAATTAGTGTTTTATTTCTTTTAACTCATATTATATCACACTTATAAATTAACCCAAGAAGAATTGAGAACCTTATATCTGCTTCACTGAACTGTCTGCATAGTCTGTATATATTCACATGTCAGCTACACACTTTTGAATTGGGGAGGCTTTAAAAGTTTATCTTAATATTTAGTAAGCTCCTCTCATTGCTCTTCTTTCCCAATTTTCCTTATTCTTCTTCCCTACCCCTCCCCATTAATATAAACTTCAGAATCTGCTTGACTAGTTCCAGGAAAAAACCTGTTGGTCTCTGTTATGGGCTGAATTGTGTCCTCCTCAAAATTCAAATGCTTCAGTGCTAAGCCCCAGTACCTCACAATGTGACTCTACTTGGAGATTGGGCCTTTAAAGAGGTAAATAAGGCAAACCGAGGTCAGGTGGGTGGGCCCTACTCCAATATGACTGGTGTCCTTTGAAGAAGCAGAGATTAAGACACAGACAACACAAACAGACTAAGGGACAACCACATGAGGACACAGTGAGAGGGCAGCCATCTGCAAGCCAAGGAGAAAGGCCTCAGAAGAAACCAAATTTGCCAACACCTTGATCTTGGACTTCAAACCTCTAGCACTGTGAGAAGGTAAGTTTCTGTTGAGTCGTTCAGTCTGTGGTATTTTGTTGTGGCAGCCCTAGCAAACTAAAACAGTCTTTTTTTTTTTCCATATTACATTACATTTATAAATTCACTCAGGAAGAATGGAGAGCTTTATGGTAGTGAATCTTCTCAACCAAAAACGTGACATTTCTTTCCATTTGTTCCTGGGATGAGATTAGCTGTCTGTATAATGGTCAGGTATTAGAAACATTATATCTGCTTGATACAAACTGTGAAAGTTTTCTTATTTTTATATAATTAGAATTAGTTCTTTGAAGCTTTGTGAAAGCATCTGGGCCTGATCCAAATCTTGGACTAGCCATCAGAGATTTCTGCAGAAAAGAAGAGAATGGCTTCCCAGGCTTCACAAGTCAAGGGGTTCCTCTTCTTCTGCTATAGAGACAAACTTTTTCCCTGAGACCCAGTCGCTCTATAGTGCCATACCTCCTCTGTCACTCTAAACCAAACCTCTAGCTCTGGTCTTTCACTAGCCATGAAGGGACATAATCTCTGCAATCCTAATCATTTTCTAAAAGGTTATGCATGTGCACACACATTTTTTTTTTGTTGCGGGGGACTGGGTACATGGCAATGCTTGCTCGGATAGGAATTTTCTGCACCTTCTCTTTCTGCTTCCCCCAGCATTCATGCCCTATTCTACCTCAGCCCTGCTCACAGCACCTCCTACGCAGACTGGGCCCCGTCTTGCTGAGTGCGTATTTATTGAGAATTTTTTAGCTCAATCTCTTTTCTTTTCCTGATGCACCACTATAAGTTTTCATGAAGGTTCTCTTGCCCTGGCTCTAATAGTCTTAGATGGTTTTGGCAACACTTAAGATGTGGAATTCTATGGTTTTCTCAGCCTTTTGTTTAATCTATTTTACTACTTTCAGTGGTTTCCAAAGAGGGAAAAAATGGGAAAATTACCAACAAAGCTACTAAAAGTGGCTACCACATTCCTACCACAAGTCCTAAGTCCATCTTCTTTCTAAGGAGCCTTTTCTTACATGGTATTTTTAAAAGACTGTGTGATATCTGAATTGCAATAAATGGCATAAGGAATTATTATCTAAAGCAGATTCTGAGTTGTTTACTTAAGCTCATTTTCCAACCAGAATACTTGTGAGCCAATTCTTCTTTCCACCTAATATATACTCAGAAAAAGCAAGTTAATTTCAATACTAATCCAAGCAAATAAAATTAGCCAATCAAGTCTGCTGCAAAAGGTTACAAAAATATAATTTAATGCAAAAATAAATGCTCTGACATCACAATTTCCTAAGCATTGAGAATAAATTCCAACTTTATGCACACGCCTACTACCAACCTTGCTGTCCATCTGGCATGGTCACAATGATGGGCTGACCTATTCCACTGGTCGGAATGGAGTGCAAATTTCCAAGCTGAATTCCATCTGTGACTATTGTGATGACTTGCTGACCCCCTGAACTAACTACTTGCTGAATGGCACCATCCACAGATTCTGCAGTAACTACTTCCTCCGTAGCCACTACTGGAAAAAAAATATATATGTAAAAATCAGTGAACATACATAAAAGTATGACTAGTTTATTTTTGCTTTGCTACTTTTGTTTTCTCTTTTTTTGTGACACAGAAAAGCTTTTACATGATTTTTATTAAATTCACTCTGCAGTAGCGCTGTACATATCTATGCAAGCCATCTACTACAAGTCCCAAAATTTACAATTAAGTGAGTGCTAACTATGCACGTGTATATTTAAAAAAACAGTATCTCTTCATTTAGTTATCTGAGGTATAGAATTTATAAAATCTCCTAAGGTAACAGATATAACAAAGGTTACACCTGCTTAATAAAATTCTATAATCCAAAAGAGAATTTTGTATGTGGTTATACTCCATTTATATTTACATGAGTTGATGTGCATTTCCATATTCGATGAAACAAGAAGATTTGTATTTTTTCAAGTAAGCAGAATAAACAGTATTCCGTGTTTGGATTGTATGAGCAAGGGTTGCCTTGATAGTAAGTGGCACATAGATCGAGTACTGTAGGATAATGAATAATACAATATATTAACATTTATATAAATAAATCCAAAACCGTGTTCTTAATATTTTGTGAGAGACCCAGAGAGGATTTTGGCAGCTGAAAGCAGCACCCCTGGCTTTGCCTAGGTAAAGAAATCACAATTTAATGCTGCCAAAATCCTTTCCCACAGGCAATCCTATGCCCAACTACTGCTCCCAAAAGACATAGGTACAGGAACATTCATTGCAGTTTTACTCATGATAGTAAAAGACTTGAAACCAACCAGATGGCCATCAAAAGGAGGATGGATAAACAGACTGTGGTAGATTCATACACTGGAATACTACACAGCAATTAAAATGACTAAATACAAAACATGGATAAATCTGACAAAAATCATGCTCAGTGATATGTCAGATACAAAATATATACTGTGCTCTTCCCATTTATGAACTAAGCAGTGATTATACAGGAGTAATCACGTTGAGATAATTCATGATATTATACACTTATGATCTGTGCACTTTTCTGTATGCATATTACATACACTTCAACAAAGAAGCATCAAAAGGAATAATGATGGGTATTAAAGAGGGAACGTGATGTGATGAGCACTGGGTGTTATATGCACCTAATGAATCACGGAACACTACATCAAAAACTAATGATGTACTATATGTTGGCTAATTGAACTTAATTAAAAAAAGGAATAATGACAATAATGGATTAAAACATAATGAATCTTTAAAAATCCATTTGTCCATAATACTTCATGAAAAAGGAGAGAAAGGGGGAAAGAGGAAAGATCTTTTTTTTTAATTTTATTTTATTATGTTATGTTAATCACCATACATCATTAGTTTTTGACGTAGTGTTGCATGATTCATTGTGTATAACACCCAGTGCTCCATTCAATACGTGCCCTCTTTAAAAGATCTTCTTGATAGAAGAATGACATCTATTTAACAAAATAAGAAAAATTATCATCGTAACCTCCAATGTAATAATCGATTCCAACAAGGGTCACCAACGGATGTTAAAACCACTGAAATGTTTCAAGAAACACGATATTCATATATTCTCAAAGATTAGTAAGGGGAAAGATGTCTATAAAGACCTGGCAGTGACCACTCTCACCAAGCAGTCATGATAGGCATGGCCTTACATGTGCCTCCTGATGTGATGCAACAGGACATTACACAATAGCACTTGTATTCTTCCTGGAAAGGTTTGGCCTGCATCTAATTATTATTAAGCAAATGAATCCAGAACGAAATGATCGTGCACACAATGGGCACAGACTCTACAAAGATTTCAATGTCAAAAAGAACAAGGGAAGTGGTAGGGGCTGCCCTAGGCTGGGGGGAGACGAAAGAGACACAACCAGATACAATGTGTGAACTTTGGATCCTGGATAAAAAACACTTTCTAAAGGATATTCTGAGGATAACTGGGGAAACCTGAACCTGGACATGTCAGATAACTGTTACTAAGTTAATGTTGATGTTTTTAGGAAATACAATGGAGCTATGAATATGAAACATGCTGTCCTTGTTTTTGGGAGATATATGCTGAAGTATTTAAGGGTGAGATGTCATGATATCTGCAGCCCACTTGCAGATAATTGGGCATAATAAAAGTGCGTGTGTGGGTGTGTGTGGGTGTGGCAGGTATGTGTGGGTGTGGCAGGTGTGGCAAGATTGTAACAGGTGGTAAGTACAGGTAAAAGATATAAAGTTTATCCTCCAATTTTTCTATGGGCTTGAAAACTGTCAATCTAAAAAAATGTTTTAATATAACATTTAATATATAATTCTGAAAAATAATTATAAATAATTATACAAAATAAAGAACAATTCAATATAATTCTGAAAAAAGAAATCACATGAAAACTATTTCTAAATAATATGGGGTTTTTTTCATGGATTATCTGAGGTAACATTTTACCAAAAGTGCAATTAAATAAAACCATTCTCTCCTGAGTCCTGTTACCTACCATTCAGATGCACAGGTGCTCTGAAACATGCTAAGTTGCTACCAACCCCCAACAGAACACCATGGGTATCTATGAGCTCCTTTTAAAGAAAAAAAAAGTATGGGGACCCTAGTTTTCAAAGATGTACTCATGGTATGGCAACAGCCCTGGCTGCAACCCTGTGATTCTGTTATTTGGTAATAATCAAGGTCACAGTACAAACTGCAGAAGAGAATACTGGAAATACAAAACACCTTTATGTTTTGAGTTCTATCATTTTTGTTTCTCTTAAACTATAATTAGGCTTTATCACCAGGCACTTAAGAAAATTTCAGGAAGATAATTATAAAATGAAATGTAGGGCACAAAATAGTAATATATTCAATAGAACAACTACTAAGGTTTTCAAATGCATTAGCTATCGCTTTGATTTTTCTTAAAAATATCCATATAAAAAAGAAATGTTCAGTCTGGTTGAATGCTAACTACAAGTAGTAAATACTTTAAAGCATAATCATATGTTAGAAATTTCTGATATCACACACAATCAAGGCACAACTCAAGAACTTTCATCTTTGCACTATTCCCAATGACTATCATTAAAATAATAGAGTTCCTCCCTTTCATCTAAAAAGGTTTCTTTTTAAGTTGTACTATAGTAAGGAATTTGAGAAAAAATTATAAGGAAACCAATTATGTAAGAAGACAAAGTGTCCCCCAGAAACCCTAACAATCCAACAGTGAAATGTTGAAACATGTAAAAATAAAAGAGAAAACCTAAAAACTTTAAAAAGAGTGTTATTTAAAATATACACACACGCACACACACCCCTCTAAATGTAAAACCCCTGGATAAAAAAAAATAAATAAATGTAATATTCATTGATCTAAATCAAAAGTTAGATTGTAATATATAAAGAGAGCCTAGATAGCCTACAGCATCATTGAAAATATCGGAGATCTCTTGTTCAACAAGACTTAATTATAATGCCATAGAATTCAAATAAGACAGAAAAAAACTATCTTTAAGATGATCTGAGGATTGAAAATTCTACATATAAATGTTTCAATGTGAGAAACTGTGTTCACTGAAAACATTTCAAAGGTATTGGGCCTACAATTGAACCTGAAATTAAAAACAAGAAAGCAAAACCAAAACAACCTTATGAAGCCCAGTAATTTATCCCTTAAAGCCAATTCACTTTTACTGATCTATTTTAGGAACAGCAGAAAAACAATGTGCAGAAAGGACCTGATTCAAATTTCACTATTAGAGGAGAAAGGAGGGAAACAGCTACCAGATGCATTACTTCTCTAGAAAAACACCATATTAACAAAGAGAAGTTGCCCTAAAGATAAAAAGAAGGGCAGTCACAGATATCTATTTAATCAAGAGATAATATAGCTGGGCCACAAAAAAGAATAAGGCTAAGCAAAACAAAATCAATATAGGACTTCAGGCTAGAGCCATAAAATAGTGTTTTATGAAAGAGTTTACTTTAGAGGGCCAAACTATGCTGCAGATGTAAGGCCTACATCTAATCAATTATAACTTCCAATTCTACATTCCAAATAATTCTCAAATCTTTTCATTTCTTGTCTCTTTGCCAAATCCTATCCATGCCACCACTCTCTTCCCTAGTTGATTGCATTAAGAGTCCTAACTGAACTCCCTTTCAGAGCCTGCCAAAGTATCATTTTCATAACCTTACCTTCAACAACCATGAGTTATCTCCCACTCACTGGGCTCAGCCACACGGACCTCTGAAGTGCCCTGAAAAGGACAAGCTCTTCCCGACCTCAAAAGATTTACAAGTGCCCCTCTTCTTCAAATGTTCTTCCTCCAATGTTTGCTCTACTAATTTCTACTTCATCTTTAGTTTAAATGTCTCTTCCTCTAGGAAGATTCTCTGAACCACCAGACTAGGTGAAAAATCCTGCCTTCTTTACAGGTAGCACTGATCACAGTTATTTACCTGGGTAACTGCTGGACATCTTGTTCTACCCAAAGACCACATGTTTGACAAGGGCTGGGATTGAATCTGATTGTTCACCATTTTCTCTCTAGCACCAAGCAGAGTAACCAGGTCATAAGAGACACTCAACAAAATCTGTTCAATGCATGAATAAATAATACTTTTCTCATTATAAATGAATAGCTGTTTATAAACAGTAAGTGGAAATTTTAGCACAAAAACAGTTCTGAGTTATTCCTTTAACCCAAAACACGATCTATCCCTCCATGAATTTTTACTGTTTGCACATTTTTGTTTTGTTTTAAAGCAAAAAGAAAGGGAGTAAGAGTGTGAGTTTCCTGGAGTTTTGATTTTTCAAAGGGAAAATACCTATAACAGAGTGGCCTGTAAGCTTTGGTAGAAAGAGGATAACATAACTGCCTCTGTTCATTAACACAGTACACCACTACATGGCAGTGGTTTTCCTCGTGAGGAAAAAAGCAGCTGCAATCTCCCAAAGAAAATTTTTTTAACTTTTCTATGTCTTCATTCTGGAGTAACTTCCAAAATGGAATGAACTGGAATGAGTTATCTATCTAAATCCCTATGTCCCATCCATTAAAGAAGGACAAAGGAACAAAACATTTATTTCAGCAGATTGCTTCAACAAACAGACCTCAGGAGTAAAGGCAAGAATAGTGATGCTTTTGATAGAAGACAAAATGATAATCACATAGTTATTCCTATCACAAACCAAATTATAAACATTGTAGAAGAGACCAGTCCACTGATCACCAAGAAACTGCAATATATTACAGTGATCACAGTTACACAACTTGGGACTCAATCAGACCTTGAGCACAAAACTCCTTTCACCACTTAATTGGCCATGCTACTTTGGGCAAAATTATTTAACCTCATAAATCTCAGCTTCATCATATATAAAATGAGAGTACTACTTTATTTCCCAGATCCTAACTAGGATGTCTTTGAAAAAATATATGTAAATATTTTCTAAAATCAGGATGAGCCTGACAATTGATGTTAAGAGAAACTGAACAGCCATGAAGCAGAGAAATAATTAGCGTGAGCATGTGGAAAGTGAGCTGTGAGAAGATATTTCTTTATCCGATTACACACCTCAGCTGAGTTATTTACACTGGTGGCAATGTACTCACCTGAACTTTAACTTAATTCAAGCTCTTAAAATACCTTCAAAAAGATTCCACTATGACATAACATTGAAATGAAAAATTACTGCGCTCACAAAAGATTGTAAATCACATGCGATAAAAGTCAACTGAAATTCCTAGTCTTTCAGACTAGACCATATATAACATTTTCAAACGTAGAAGTCAGAGAAGTTGGTAAGACTAATTCATGGAGCCAAATACCTAAATGTCAAAATTTCAACTGACCTTCAAGAAGAGCTGCTTAATTTTCAGAGATATATCCTTTAATTAAAGACAAAAAAATAGGAAGTTTAGGGCGCCTGGGTGGCTCAGTCAGTTAAGCGACTGCCTTCAGCTCAGGTCATGATCCTGGAGTCCCGGGATCGAGTCCCACATCAGGCTTCCCGCTCAGCGGGGAGTCTGCTTCTCCTTCCGACCCTCCCCACTCTCATGTGCTCTTTCTTTCTCATTCTCGCCCTCTCAAATAAATAAAAATCTTTAAAAAAAATAGGAAGTTTAATGAAATAGGAACCACCAGGAAAATTAACTTTCTTTGCTCTGCCTATGCAATGACAAAGATGCTAATGAGATCTGGGCACAGGTTATAAAAGCAGTATATCCAATATGATGATGCACATAACTGCTAACAGCCAAAAGTAGTTCTGAAAAATCTTACAACTCCCAAATACAAAGGCTTAGATTCCAACATTGATTATGATGCTGAAAAGGCTGGACAACAGATAAATGTTTATTATCACTAGTTAATAATGAAAAGAGAGAGAGAGAGAGAGAGGAGAGAGAAATAGGTACATTTTTTCCTCCCTGAAAAAAACACATCTTTCAATCAGTACACCTTAAAGAGTCAAATCCAGTAATATAGATCTTCAAGCTTTTTGGTGAGGATTCAGGGAGATCATAAATAAAACATTTATCACAGGGCACAGCACACAAGTAAGCACTCAATGATCTGTTGTCATTACTGTTATTATTGGGCACAAATTGAAAAAAAGCACGAATTTAAATAATGAGTGACAATAAATTATTCTTTTATAGGCACTTTTATAAGCCAAATATAATGGCCTAAACTACAGTAAGAATAATAATGTTGTGAAGTTTTCTAAATTCCCTAAATAAAAAGACATTTACTTACATAATAATTATAGCAAGAACTATTTTGCTTACGTGTCAAAGTAAAACCTGGTCTAAACCAGCTATTGATATTGTTTATCATCATTCACCATCCTTTAACGGCAGTGCTGGCATGCTACTTCCTAGTTCTGTCAGTCAGTAAGATTCTAGGTTATTCTAATAGAACTGACAAAAATTAAAAGTTATGAAAAAGACAGCAAGTTCACATATGGATTTATCTACTTTATACAAAAAGTCACAGACAAGGCCAACTGGATCAGAGATGTTTTCCTGTGAACCACACGTTTGTTTTTAATTTTAATCAGATTTTAATTAATTGACAGGATTTAACATTCTTTTAAAATCCAGATTTTCAGCTTCCCATGAAAAACGGAATCTGGCAACACTGTGCATAGGACCATAATCAGCTAGAGCTAAGTAGTAGATGCCCCCCTGCCCTGGGCCCCTATCTTCAGATGGCCATCATCTGAAATTTGCTCACTTTAGCCTTTTATATTACCTTCCTAGCCTTTGTTACTATTTGAGTCTCCAACTTTTAATGTGCACATTTGCCTTGTTTCTCTAACCTGGCGTTTCTGCAGAGTTGGAGAGCGGAGCAGATGCTTCAGCTAGGGCAGCTAACGTAGCTAATACTGACGTAGACGAGTTTCCAAACTGAACAGCAGATACACCGGTTTCATCTGTGACAAAAAAGAAGACAGATGTACATTTTAAAGGAGCTTAATCTAATGCACTTTTCTGATACTCTATTTCACTTAATTCAACTCTTAAATGAAGCTTGGATCATCGTTTTGTGGAAAACAAGCTTGGGTAGCATTAGGTTTTGGAAAGATAACATTGCAGTACACTTTGCAATATCACCTTTCTTCAAATTCTTGTGTCTCATAAAAATCGGTTTTTGCCAATACCAAAGCAAACCAAGGTGACGGATATAATCTTACCCTCATTCTCCAACAGTCCTTTCTTAAAAGGAGGATACCTACTAAAGCATAAAGTCCCAACAGCTATCCTATATGCATCTCAATACCTGTTGCCTTGGATGAATTTTCTGAAGATACCAGACCTGTTAGGTTCACCACCCCTCCAGGTCCGATGATAAATTGTGGTGTGGCGGCATGTATCGTCACTGTGTCCGGACTCTCCGGGTTTGTGTTGATTTGGTTCTGCATAGCAATCTAGAGCACAAATCAACATGGCGTTTTCAGAATTACAACTGGAACATATAGCACAGATTCTCAATGTAGTACAAACACAAACATAAAGGTAATTCTAAAACTTAAGAAGAATCATATAAAACAAATGGAAATCTTTGTATATGGTCTACTAAGAGTGCAGTGGTAAATCACAGATAGGAATTTACATCCTAATTCCGCTGTTAGGGAAAGCAGCAAAATCCCATGAGAAGAGAAATGGATATCTGGAAGGCTTTTTATAGAACACAGTTGAAAAGATATTTTGCTGCCCTGTGGCTACAGAAATCAAATTACTTAAATATTTCCTCTACCGTATTCAGCAAAATATATCATTATATATATAAAGCATGTCCTTCCCAATTAACCGTTCTCAATCTTCAACCCTGGCTCCTGAATTGCACTCCTAGGAGTAAAAGAATTGCAAGAGGCATCACAAAATTCATTTTCCTGGACATATAGAATCTTTTAAGTAACTAGCTGAAATTCAGTAAAGATGGTCTTAAAGAAGAGTTCCACTGGGAAGGAGAACAAGAAGACAGGCAAGAGGCAGTGAGTAAAGAAGATAATTTATATCAAAGTTGTGTAGCTGAAGAAAAGAGAAGCAGTACTGGCTATTAGAAAAACTTGCCCAGAGGGGCCCAGGTGTTGCAGTCAGAGTCATGTGATTCTTGATTTCAGCTCAGGTCATGATCTCAGGGTCATGAGATCGAGCCCTATGTGGGGCTCCACGCTCAGTGCAGACTCTGCTTAAGACTCCCCTCTGTCGGGGCGCCTGGGTGACTCAGTTGGTTAAGCGACTGCCTTCGGCTCAGGTCATGATCCTGGAGTCCCGGGATCGAGTCCCACATCGGGCTTCCTGCTCAGCGGGGAGTCTGCTTCTCCCTCTGGCCCTCTTCCCTTCGTGCTTTCTATCTCTCATTCTCTCTCTCAAATAAATAAATAAAATCTTTAAAAAAAAAAAGACTCCCCTCTGCCAATAACTAAATAAATTTAAAAAAAAAGAAAGAAACTTGCCCAAAAACCATAAATAACTATGTTCCCAGATTTTTTTGAGGATGATGAAAAATAAAGGAAACCGATCAGAGTGATAGAGACTGTATTACTCACTCAGGGAACACTTATAGCTAGTGAAGAAAAATTTTAGTGGAAGTTTAACAGACTTTGAAAAACCATATTGCATCCAAATACGCAACAAAAATAAATAGAATGAAATGTCTAGAAGGGGAATTCAGGAACTTAAAAACACAGAAAGTAATCACCTTATCTAATCTTCTGATGTTACATGTAAAGACTACGGTCTTACAATCAGAAAAATGAACAGTAAATGAACAAAGAGGAAGTGAAAGAGGAAAAAAACTGTCCAAAATAACCAAGTCCAAAATGAAAAGCCAAAAGCTAAACAGCTCAAATCATCCACAAGACAGAGATCCTTTTATTTTCGCAAATTAAAAGCCAAAAGTTACCTGTAATATCTCTGCCAAATCTTCATTCCCATTGTCTATTGAAATATCAAATGCAGTTTTACAAAATTTACTTTGCGTGTGTACATCAGCACCATATTTGATTAAAAGTTCCACCACTTCTTGATGATTGTGTTCTGTGGCCCAATGTAGAGCTGTCATCTTCAACATGTCCTTTGCATTAACATCAGCACCATGCTATAAAAATATTACAAAATAAGAGATTTCTAAAATATGAAATATAAAGAATTCCTAATATGAAAATACTAGCCATTAGGTTCTAAAGCAAGAATCTGTTACCAACATCATCAGCTCTCTATTTTTTTGTGTTGAATAATCTGTACGAATCTCCACACATCACTTAATCAGCTTTCTATCATGCTAACTTTCCTGTTTTCCTTCTCATTTCTTAGGAGTGCAGCAATGATTTTTTCAGTCACCAAGCCGTGAGCATCATGGGATACAATGGCATAAGAAGTGAAGAAAAGTTGAAGTGCCTGGGTGGCTCAGTCAGTTAAGCGTCGGACTCTTGCTCTCAGTTCAGGTCATGGTCTCAGGGTCCTGAGATCAAGCTCTGCGTTGGGCTCTGTGCAGTGTGGAGTCTGCTTGAGGTTCTCTCTCTCTCCCTCCCTCTGCCCCTACCCCAATTTGTGCATGCACATGTTCTCTCAAAAAAAAAAAAAGTGAAGGAAAACTATGAGCATTCCTCCAAAACCCTCTTTAATTCTAGTTCCTTATTTATACAAAAATATCCTTTGCTTTCAAAGCCAGTACAATACAAATAATCAAAAGGGAGCTATCAGGGATACACTGTCCAATATGGTAGCCACTGGACACAGGTGCCTATTAAGCACTTGAAATATGGTTAGTCCCAACAGAGATGTACTGTATATGTGAACCCACACTGGAATTCAAAGACTTAACACCAAAAAAAGGACGTAACAGAGCTCATTAATAACTTTTATATTGATTTCATGTTGAAATGATAATATTTTGTATATATGAGGTTAAATAAAATATAATATTAAAATTGGTTTTTACTTTTTTTTTAATGTAGCTAATAGAAAATCTAGAATTACATGTGATTCACATTTGTGGCTTACACTGTATGTCTTCTGGATAGGCTGATCTAAAGGCCAGAATAAAAATCCTTATTTGTATTATTAATTTGTTTGTTAATCATCCAAGCCCCATGTTTCTTTCCATAAGCATTTTAACTGTGTCAAGTAAGACAAAGCTGTAGACCCTCATCATAACGGAAACCAAGGTCTAAGAAATCAACTGTCTGTCTGTCAACTAAGAACATACCTAGAAGAAGTTCTTTTTCTCCCACAAAGGTAAACTTTAAGATAATTTTCATCTGATGGGCTTACATACACAAAAATGAGAAAACACAGAAAAAAAAACAAGACATTCAATAAAAGTAGTTCCCTTCTCCCTCTTATAAAACCATAAATCCTTTGGGGGCTTACTTTCAAAAGCAGAGTGCAAAAAGAGAACACATACCTTAAGCAAAACCTCCACTATGCTGGCATGGCCCTCAGAAGCTGCCATATGTAGTGGCGTTCGGTCCACTTTGGTTCTTGCATCCCTACTTACACCAGCTCGGAGTAGTACTTCTGTGGTAGAATAATGTCCATACTGTGCTGCCAGATGAAGTGGAGAGGTTCCCAGCTATCCCGCAAGAAAAAAAAAATCCACATTTATAATCATTTTTAACACACTTCTATTACTACCTTCTATATTTTCTTTTTACATAGCAAACAGATTATCTTCATATTATCTGTTTACATAGTAACTCAAAACTCAAGAAAATAATAATGTATGCTTATCACATTCTCTTCATAGAGGCTTTCACGAATTCCCATACACTTCTCAATGACAAAGCAAAGTCGGTATTTCATTTAATTCAATCTTGCTTTCTTATTTTTTAACAGATAAATAGCCTAAATAAAATTAATTCCATCAGGAATTAGAGATAATTAGGGTTTGAGAAATTTTTCTGAGAACTGGAAGGTTTTCCACATACCCATCACACAAAATTTCTTTTCATCTATGAAATTCGTATCAAATAAATGTAATAGTGTAGATTTTTACATTAAAGTGTTTTGTAGGGCTTAAAAAATAAATTAAAGCAACTCAGTGATCTTTTTAAATAAGTTTATATAGTCATTTTTCAAGGGGAAAAAATCTAATCTGAGGTACACTTGCCAAAGGTGAGTCAGGACAGAACCAAAACAGAGCCCAGTTCTCCTGAAATTGGTTCCATGTGGTGTAGCCACTACATTAACAATACATTCACAATATGCAGGGGAAGTTCTAAAATGTAGAACCTTATCAGAGGCATACAGTTTAACAGGTGAAAATTAGAATTAAGATACAAGCATTTAGAGGCACAGAAAGTCCCTATCAATCTGATTACCAAGGCACTGCTGTTCTAAGAATCAAGATAGTACTAGATGGGGAGCCTGGGTGGTGTAGTCAGTTAAGCAGTTAAGCGTCCAACTCCTGGTTTTGGCTCAGGTCATGACCCTGGGGTTGTAAGCCCTGCATCAGGCTCTAAACTCAGCACAGAGTCCGCTTGAAATGATTTCCCTTTCCCTCTCCCTCTGCAATCTCTCTCTAAAATAAATAAAATCTTAAAAAAAAAATGGTTCACTAGAACATGAAATCTGGTAAGACCATTACTATATTAGCAACTAAGGTTTTTGTTAAAGCACCTTCCGTGGCAAGCACTATTCTAAGACCTTTACACATATTATCTAATTTACTCTCCTCTTAAGGTACTGTTACTATCCTCATTTGGTAGTAAAAGAACGTAAGGCACTAAGAGGTTACTCTTTTACCTGAAGTCACACATCAAGTCATACATCTTACTTGATGTATGACTCAAGTATATGAGCAAGAGTTTTTGATTAGACACGTTACATTTTCTCACACTAGCTTTCATGACTCCTGAGATCTTAAATTTTCTACCGATTTTTCTCTATAATGCACTCTGGATTTCTTTCCGTATCTTTCAGTTCACTAATTTTCTCCTTAGCTGTTCCTAATCTGCTTAAAATATTATCTAAAATCCTTGTTAGTCTGCTTCTGTTGTTAGTTGTTTCAGTGGGTTATTGCCCAAGTGGCCTTGTGTCTTGTGCATTTAGTTACTTTTGACTGTTCATTTTCCTTGGAATTTCATTTGTGGATACAGGGGGGATGAAGGTACGTTCCCCCAGAAAGAGAATTCATTTGCTTCTGCCAGAAACCTGGGGTAACCTCAGTCCAAAGATCACTTTAAATCCATTTTTTAGTGTACAGTTTTGCAGAATGCACAAGTATTTATGAGTTCAGGTCACAAATGTGTGCAAGGGATGGCCTATGACTCCAAATCCTCATCAATAATTTTTTTTTCTCTCTCCATTTAGTGACTTGTTTCAAGTCAGTTCATTTTCCTTGCGGTACCCTAACAACAGGGGCAGGGGCAGAAGCAGGCAGGAAGAGGGAGGGGGTATTTCTGGTTTACCTTATACAGAGTGCACATCTCTTTGGGATTCCTGAATTAAGAGGAGAGGCTCTCCTAGGAGACTTCTATGAGCAGTCTCAGGTCTCTGTCCTCAGTAACCCATGCCAGTGAGGTGGGAAAACCAACAGGCAAATTCACCAAGTTAGCAAATATTCTTAGGGTGAAATTTCTTTAGGTTCTGGTGTTCACTTTTCAGTTTCATAGTCCCTTATTTTCTTTCTAACTCATGAGTGCACTAAAGATTTTTTTAATTGTTAATCAAAAATTCTTTATCTTTTAAAGACAGATGCTGAAATACTTATGGATGGAATGAAATAGTTTATGGAATTTGCTTTAAAGGGAGGCGTGCCTGGGTGATTAGTTAAGAGTCTGCCTTCAGCTCAGGTCATGATCCCATGGTCCTGGGAACGAGCCCCACATCAGGGGGCTGCTCAGCAGAGAGCCTGTTTCTACCTCTCCCTTTGCTGCCCCCACTGCTTGTGCTCTCTCTCTGTTTCTCTGTCAAATAAATAAATAAATTCTTTTTAAAAAAATCTACTTTAAAATAATACAGAATAAAGAAAGTGGATGAGGTTACAGTGGAAACAGACTCACCATGATTTGATAATTTTTTAAGTTGGCTGAAGGGTATATAGGCATTGATAGAGATTTGAAATCTTCCATAATAAAAAAATTTTTTATTTTGTTTTTAATGAAAAATAAAAAAGAACATAAGTGTGCCAAAACAACAAAAGCTAAAATCTGGAATTTTTAGTTGTTACCAGTAGGCAGGTTAATCCACATTCCTAACACTCCATACTGCCAAGACCATCTCTTTCTTGACTTACCCCAGGAACGAAGTAGAGTTATGGTTTTTGCTGTCCTCACAATTGCCTTCTGTAGTTACTAGGACATGTTCCCATTCCTTTCTTCCTCTTTGGTCATGTTTGCAATAGTGTTACAAGTATCAATTGAAATGCAAACATTTTCCTTTTTAGAAGCAATTATAACATTAACTGGGATCTTTATCTGTTATTTTCTGAATTATAAATTCTAGCTGTGCTATTTAGAACCTTTAAATTAAATTCCAAGCAGCTACACTTTATATTCATCCTACAATAGTGAACTCCACAGTTTAAAAGAAAAACCCTTTTGTGGACAGAATATTTGAATAGGTTGCCATATATATATAGATACATATCTATATATATCTATATACATATGACTTACAAAGATACAAACCATTCTCTTTAAACGATAGCTATAATTCTAAAACTGCAAACAAATTTGCAAAAAAATTAATTTTTGCCACATATAAACACAATACTGACTAAATTTTTATCTGGAAAAACTAATAAATGAGAAAAAGAAAAAAAAAAAAAGCACAACATTATAATCATTCTTTACCCAGTCTGTAGTAAAAGGAGCTCCATTTGCCATCAAAATACGAACTTCATCATCTTGACCTGCTCGTGCTGCTTCCAAAAGCTTCTTTCCCAAATCTACCAGGGACATCTAAGCAAAACAAAGATGAATTTAACATCTCTATTGATATATTATTTTTTTTATTATGCTATGTTAATCACCATACATTGCATCATTAGTTTTCGATGTAGTGTTCCACGATTCATTGTTTTCGTATTAACACCCAGTGCTCCATGCAGTATGTGCCCTCTTTAATACCCATCACCAGGCTAACCCATCCCCCCACCCTCTATTGCTATATTATTACATGACTTTCTCCCCCTGTATCTTTATTACTATCAATTCTCAATTATCCCTCTAAAAGTTTGTGATATGGCTAATCTGAAACTATAGATCATGCAAAAGCAATTTGTATTTGAATTTGGGGAACAGATTATCCTTTCTCATTAAGTTTTTACTTAGGATAATCAAATTAGTTTGAATTCTCCAAATACAGCTGGTAAAGATAATGAGGTAAGTAGCAGAGAAGGCTTGCCTAATATTTAAAACTGGCAAGAAACTTTTCACTGGAGGAACACAGCAACGAAGTTTTTCATATAAGTAAACAGAAATAAGGTACAAGACACTATCCTCTGTAACTGCTGCAAATTACAATAAATATATCATAACTGTTTTTTGCAACGGTAAATCAGAGAATTTTCAATTGTTGCATAGTCAATATACACTCAAGTTCTTCCAGAAAAGGACACAATTCACATTCAATGAAAATACTGAAAAGAAAGTCTAACAGTATTATCAATAGGCTACCTGTCCCATTGAGAAGCTAGAAAGTAAGTATAACTTCGTATCTTTTTTTTAAAGATTTTATTTATTTGAGAGAGAGAGAATGAGAGAGAGCACGAGAGGGAAGAGGGTCAGAGGGAGAAGCAGACTCCCCGCTGAGCAGGGAGCCCGATGCGGGACTCGATCCCGGGACTCCAGGATCATGACCTGAGCCGAAGGCAGTTGCTTAACCAACTGAGCCACCCAGTATCTTGTATTCAAGATACCCAAAAAGACTAATGTCACAGGTCAGGGTGTATGAAAGTGTGTGTTTGGGGGTGTGGCGTGTGTGTGTGTGTGGGGGGGTGTCTTCTTGATTAAGAAATACTGAAATACGTGTTAGGAAAAGATCATGACAAGAGTACACAGATGAAGAAAGATTTGAAAGTATCAGAGATGCTCAAATTCAAGGGATGATGGTTCTGAGATGAAAGGTCCCAAATTCAGAAGGACTATTCAGCTGAAGACTATTCCGTGACGCTACATAGTATCCTGAGCAAAGGCAAAGAGGTAGGGCGCCTGGGTAGCTCAACTGGTTAAGTGACTGCCTTCGGCTCAGGTCATGATCCTGGAGTCCCGGGATCGAGTCCCACATCACGCTCCCTGCTCAGTGGGGAGCCTGCTTCTCCCTCTCCCTCTGCTTGCCACTCCCCCTGCTTGTACTCTCTCTCTGTCAAATAAGTAAATAAAATCTTAAAAAAAAAAAAAAAAAAGGCAAAGAGGTAGAATTTAAGGCCTGTGAGGAAGGGAAAATATTGAACCCCTGAGATTTATACAAGAAAAAAATGTGCCTGTGGTATGAATTTGCCTCAAAAAGTAAATACCCTTTGAGAGTTGGGTAAGTAGTCAAGGGGAAAGAAGTTTAAAGAAGGGGATGTCAGGTTGATTAGTGTATTCCAATCTTGTATGAACAGGTATTATTCAAGAAGGAGAGAGGGGTATGTATGTATGTGAGAAGGGAGTTCAAGCTTAGAGAGGTTAGTGATGCCAGGAAGGATAGACTGCATTACATAATTAGAAGAGATGTTAGGGAATGTAAAAGGGCTGATTAAAAATATATATATATGTCCCTTGAAAGAACAGATTTATGTTTACATTACTATATTTTTTAGTAGATTCTACAACATGGGAACAACCAAACATAGAGTAACCAATAACAGGTGCTAATGCTGGGATCCTTGCATGATGATTAAGTGAGATGAGTATATCCAAAACGGGCATTTGTCACAAGGCAGGAAAGAATTTCTTATAATCGTTCCATTTATAAGGATAAAAATAATTCATAATATATCCCATGACGAAGAAGAAAAACAACCCCATGAATTTATGTTTTATGTGGGGTTTTTTACATGTATTTTTGTGTGTGACACAACACTTTCACCCTTTCTGTTTTCCTCCCGTTTTCTCTCATACCTTGACTGAGTCACTGGAACCCAAGATACTCCTTAATCATGCTAAAGACATTAAGATCTAAAGAGATTACTGATCTCTAATGAAAGATTTTTCCTAGGAAATACGTACCAGCTGGACAGTAAAAATTTACATCATACTCAAAAGGCGGAGAACCTACAATCATTTCCTATGAAAGGCAGGATAAAGCAAAAAGAAACTGACCTCTCCTCCACAAAAGTACAGTAAAATCTAAACTGGCCACACTAGCAAACACAGTGACTCCACTTGGATGACCAAAATTTAATATAAATGTGGTTTTACAATGAAATAAATCTTCACCCAAAATATACCCTTTTGTGTCTTACACAGGTAATATAAAATCAGTTTGCATTCATTGAGCATACATACTGCCAGATGGTTTAGACATCTGGGTATCTTTTATTAAGTAGTGGTTTAGGGTTTTTCCTCATTTTTAGAAACTGCATTGTCTGCCTTTTTCTTAATGATTTGTAAGCATTCATAACATACATTCTGGATAGGAGTTCTTTGTCAGATATAATATGTATTATAAGTATCTCCTTGCAGAATCCTGATCTCTTGACTCTCCACCCCTTTCTTTGATATTGCATACTATCTTCTATCGGTAGATAATGAAACTTTAATGTATTAAAAAACAAAAATCAAATCAAAGACAGCAAAGGAATGTCTGCCACAAAAATGAATGTAAGAAACATTAATAATTTTAATTATGTAAGAGGTCTGACTCAAAATGAGAAGGGAAAGCAAACACCATGAACCCATCAGAGCAACAGTCAAAGGACAAAGCAAGAAATAATAATAAAGAGCCTAGGATCACCTGGGTCTAAATTTGCATGTCTCTGAAACATAATGGGAGGGGGCCTCAGGAAGGCCTCTGGAATTGCACACTGCCTGCTTCTAGAATAAGATCTAAACTCACAAATTTAGAGTAGGGTGGCTGATTGGGTCTATGGGGGCAAGTGACACACCTTCCTCCATACCTCACTGGGTGTATTTATCCCGATAAAGCAGATTTACTCCCATGACAAATATGCGCAACCTGGTGTTTAAAAAAAACAAAAAACAAAAAACAAGCCCAGGGGTGCGTGGCTCAGTCAGTTGGAGGAGCAGAGAGGAGCCTGTGACACTGGAGCTTGAGTTCAGAGGCCCATGGTCCATGTGGAGGGTAGAGACTGCTTAAATAAATAAACTTAAAAAGAAAGAAAGAAAAAAACAAGCCCAAATAGGAGTCATTTGCTCCCCCACAACAGCAAACCAAGAGTTCACTACAGTTTCAAACTATACCAGGAATGCGACCTTTTTAGAAGCCAACCTGAAATTTTCTGATCAGCACTAGTGAGGTCATCTGCAAGATTAAAACCCTGCTGGTTCCCTCCCCTACCCAAAAAAGGTGTCTTGACCGGAAACAATCTTTTCTTTTGCTAATAACTTCCCTGCCCCACCCTCCTTCCTATAAAAACCTTCCATTCTGTACACTTCCTCAGAGCTCCTTTATACTTGTCCAGTTCGTGAATTGCTTAATAAAAGACATTCGATTTTCAAAAAAAAAAAAAAGTCAAAGGACATGACCATATATTTTCCAAAAGAGAAAACAGAAATAATTCACAAACAGAAAAAATGTTCAGTGTCACTAAGAGTAAAATAAATGTAAATAATTTAAAAGTTAATTTTTAAGAAGGATGAGTTGAGACTGATACTTTCACATATTGACGTCTTATATATATTGATAGCAATATAAATGGATCAGCTGGGGGTTTTTCTGGATCAGCTTTTTTTTAAATGTAAATTTGGCAACACATAAAAGTTACAAAAATGTTCAAGCCTAATGACCGAATAAATGATCCCACTTCTGAGCTCTATCCTAAAGAAAAAATAAAAATATGTTTAAACAGATTTATCAATATATGTATACACATATATTCACATAAATCTACATATATTATATATAATCATTTGTATTGTGAACAATCTGGAGGAAGGAAAATGTGGAATCTAGTAAGACAATACACAGTAATTTAAAATAATAGTTGAAAGTTATATAACATTAAAAAGTTATGCCACCTTAAGTAAAAAGATACGAAATTTTTAAATGTCAAAACATACACAGAGAACAAAACAAAGAAAAATATCAACAATTATCAGAGTGACAAGATTATAGGAAATTCTGGCTCCATTTTACAAAGTTCCTATAATGTTACTAAATTAACTTCCTAACTTAAAAAGTGTTTTTTTTAAGCGACAAATTACATTGTATGACTATCAACTAACTAAATGCTGACATTAAAGAAAGCTAAATACTACTGACTTACTAAACAGGAAAAGTGGAAAAAAATAAAGAAAATGCATGGTATTGGGTACTTAAAATAGCAAACTTATTGATCTGATTACAAGAATTGCAACAAAACAATGCACTTAAATCAACTTCTATCACAATTCTGTAACTGCCTTAATTATCCAAAACATATCATATTTAAAGACTCACGATTCTTAAGTTATTGTGGTTTTAAAGTTCCATGAGCAAAATAGCTATGTAGTAAATAAATAGCTGGATATTTTAAATCAGCAGTTCTCAAAATGATAGCAGTACCGCCCCCTAGAGGGCCCTTTGGATATATATGGAGGCATTTTGGAGACTGATGCAGGGAGGAGTGGGGTGAAGGCTCTACTAGCATTTAATGAGCATGTGTCAGGGACATTAGAGGTCCAGCAATGCAGGGAACAATCCAGTAGGGCAAAGAATTGTCACATGTCCTGGGTGACTTTCAAAGGCTCCACCGAATATATCTAAGGCTAGAACTAATATATAAACAAATGTATTTTTCCATAGTTATTAATGTATCCCAAATTTCCCAGAATACAACCATACTACAAATCTATTTGTTTTGTTCAGAACTTTACTAAGAGTTGTCACCATTTTCAAAAATCATGTCACCAATGTTGATGCTTCCTGGTTATCTGAATCACCAATCTAAAACACTGTAACAACCAGCTTTTACAGCTTATCATTTTCACAGTAATTCTATGTATAGGTGCAAGCATTTGATAATCTCTTGTGTCATCTAGGGTAGTCTGCTCAAGGATTTACATACTGAAATATACAATTTATTATAAAGTGCTTTCCTTCAGGGGCATCTGGGTGGCTCAGTCAGTTAACTGTCTGCCTTCCACTCAGGTCATGATCCCAGAGTCCTGGGATGGAGCCCCATGGTCCTCCCTCTCCCTCTGTCCTGCTCCTGTGCCTGCTCTCTCTCTCTCAAATAAATAAAATCTTTAAAAAAAAAAACTGCTTTCCTTCCACTTCTCCTTTATAAGTATTTTAATGACTTTTTGAAATTATGCAGATAGGTAATAATAACCATAATTTTCATTGCAAGTTAGCAAAAGGGGCAATACAAACTTTTTTTATAGAAAGACAGCACTGGATCTAATAAGATTGAAAAATCAATGGAAGAAAATACACGTGAGATCAAGACTGAAATGAAAGGCACTCTTAATTTTTTTGTCAAGATAATTAGCAAAATGTAAAACAATGAAAATACCAAAATGTAGCAATTTCACTTCTGATCCTCACCTAAAGGGAACAGCACACACCACTGAATAATTCTAATCCTCAAAGAAACTCAATAGCATTAAGACAACAAATTGGTTGAGGGGACCAGAGTTCCAGATAGAGCCCCCTCAATCTACTTTGTTCATTATCTATTAACTCCTCAGAGATAAAGTATTAGATTTACATAAAGCCATTTAAGGGCCTAGCAATAAATGTTGCGTTTTTGTAAATAACTTTTGCCCAAGCAAATAAAGAAGCAAAATTCAATTCAATAAATTTTAATGAGTGTTAAATGTATTTACTGAAAATACACTATATGTATGGCATGGAATGCCATCCTGTTTAATACCCCTTTCCTTAAGAAAAGTAATCTAAAAACTCACTATAATAAATTCCGTCCTGAAAATTTTTTACTTCCGAAAAAGTTTATCACAATCTGATACAAACCATTATTTTTTTAACTTCAATAATATGAATTTTATATCTATAGGGGAACTTCAAAATATCCACAAATTAGCTCCTTTTGCTTAAAAGTACATGCTGCGAGAGCCATCTAGTGGTAACAGGAATTACTAACTATAATTACATTTTTTAAAAGCTTAGAGTCTATTTTATTTTGAATTTCTATAATTAATAGCTCACAGAGCTGTTTTGAGGATTATAATATCTGGACATGAAAACTCTCTATAAAACTGTGAAGTATTAATTCCATATAAATTGTTACTAGCACTCCTAAAAAAGAATATGAATAAAAAGTTAGAAAATATAATCCTATTACAATATACTTAACCTTGATTGCCTCATTAAAAACTTCAGCATAAATTTGCAATATCACTCCTATGCTCAATGAGAACAATTATAAATCCAATAAAATTCCTCTGAAGTTTTTCACCAAGCAATTTAGTATTATTTATGCATCAAAAGCCTTTAAGATGATCATACTTTGACCTAATAATCCCACTCATATAAATCTATCATATGGGGGACGCCTGGGTGGCTCAGTCAGTTAAGTGGCTGCCTACGGCTCAGGTCATGATCCCAGGGTCCTGGGATCCAGTACCACATCGGGCTCCTTGCTCAGCAGGGAGTCTGCTTCTCCATCTGCCTGCCGCTCCCCATGCTTGTGCTCCCTCTCTCTCTCTGACAAATAAATTTTTAAAAATCTATCACAAGGAAACTATCTGAACCATATTATAAGTAATATTATTTAAAATAGGGAAAAACTGAAATGCCCTAATACAAGTAATAAATTAGGGGCGCCTGGGTGGCTCAGTTGATTAAGCGACTGCCTTCGCCTCGGGTCACGATCCCAGGGTCCTGGGATCGAGCCCCACATCAGGCTCCCTGCTTAGCAGGGAGCCTGCTTCTCCCTCTGCCTCTGCCTGCGCTCCCCGCCGTTTGTGCTTGCTCTGTCAAATAAATAAAATCTTTAAAAAAAAAATTAAGATAGATCATAATGGAATACTGCAAGCTTTTATTTATTTTTTATTATGGAAAATTGAGCAAATATAAGAATAGGCACAACAGTATGATGAACTTCCACACAGCCACCAACTAGTTTCAATATTATCAATTTATAGACAGTCCATTTCCCACCCACACATATTTTGAAGCAAATATCGGACATCATCTTATCTGTAAATATTCCAGTATGTATGGCTAAAAGATAACTAATACTGTAGTCATTTAAGATTATTTATAAATAATATGCAACAGTATTAGAATCAAGCCTCTAAACTGAATACACACCATAATCCTAACCATGTAAAAAGTGCATAGAAAAGTACCCAGAAGCAATATACAATATACCATGATAATGAAAATTATAGAATTTTCCCTTTTTTCTATTTTCTATTTCATAAGTGTTCTATAAGGAGCACATATTACTCCTGTAATTAAAAACAAACTTTTATTAGTTGTTTCTGATAGTAATAGAAATTTGTTGCATCTAAGTAATGTCATTTCAGTGAAAAAATGTGAACATCTCATAGCCTGCATTTAATAGATCTATAAAGGAGGGCGCCTGGGTGGCTCAGTCGGTTAACCGTCTGCCTTCGGCTCAGGTCATGATCCCAGGGTCCTGGGATCGAGCCCCACATCAGGCTCCCTGCTCGGCGGGAAGCCTGCTTCTCCCTCTCCCACTCCCGTTGCTTGTGTTCCTGCTCTCGCTATCTCTGTCAAATAAATAAATAAAATCTTTAAAAAAAAATAGATCTATAAAAGAGACAAGTAGAATGTTGTAAAGAATAGTAGTTAAATACATGAATAAGCACAAAAGCCTTTTATTAAAAAGCTTTTCATCAAAACTAGATTAGTTGGTTGAGCAACTGCCTTCGGCTCAGGTCATGGCCCTGGAGTCCCGGGATCAAGTCCCACATCCGGCTCCCTGCTCGGCGGGGAGTCTGCTTCTCCCTCTGACCCTCCTCCCTCTCATGCTCTCTGTCTCTCATTCTCTCTCTCGCAAATAAATAAAAAAAAAAATCTTAAAAAAAAAACTAGATTACAGATAAAAAACATTTTTAATATAAGAAATTAGATGTTGAAAGTGATTTTTTAATAGTAAAAGCATGTAAAATGTGACTCTAAAATTAAGCATATGATAACCATGTGTTTAACTGTACATGCGAAAATATTCTTGGGCATGAGAATTCAGTTGCCTACATTCTCGTAAGAAAATAGAGGCGCCTGGGTGGCTCAGTCGGTTGAGCCTCTGCCTTTGTCTCAGGTCGTGATCCCAGGGTCCTGGGATCAAATCCCATGTTGTGGGGTTCCCTACTCAGCGGGGATTCTGCTTCTGCCTCTGCCCCTCCCCCTGCTCATGCCCTCTCTCTCTAAAAAAAATAAATAAAATCTTTTTTTGAAAGGGGGGGAAGACAATAACTTGGATAATAAAAGTAGTACCTGGCATCTTGCTAAATCTTTACCTACATTGTCTCATGTAATCGAAACAGACTTACCATAACAGTTATGGTCTCCATTTTGCAAAGGAGACAAAGAATAAAAGGACTTACCAAAGAGCACTAGTTTTAGTTTAAAGATAAGATCCATATTCTTAACTCTTCTGTCTAAATTAGAGAACACTGGGAATCTGCAGGGATATAAAAGAACATGCCCTTCAAGTCTCTCTCTGTGTGATTCCTTTGAAGAAAAAATAATCATATGAACTCTGGTATATTTGGAATTTTCTCCCATTTCCATTTTGTCTAGTGGGCTTTTTTTTTACTTTTTTATACTTAAAAATGACACTTTCAAACATAAAGTATCTAAAGAAAAATCATCTCCCATAGGCCCTTGTTTCAGAAAACCACCAGAAGATGTACTTCTCCAAGACCAGCAATAAACAAAAACAAGAATCAAGGGCTTCAGGAAATAAGGGATCCAACATAAACAGAGTGGAAGAGGATCCCCAAGATGGGCTGTATCAGAGACCTAGAAAGCAAATCCAGATTGGAGCCGGAGGATAGAGGTTCCAGAAGGAGGTCTCCAAGGAAAAGATAGGCTGATAAGACTCCCAGGAAAAGAATGAGATTTCCAGTGGGGAATTTGACATGGGTTAATGATGGATACAAGAAAAGTAAGCAAAAGAAAAAAGTACACAATTTCTTTTTCAGAGGGAGGGAAAAAAACCTACAGAAGAAAGAAAATGTAACCCCAACATATATACATGGCATGGGTTAGTGAAGAAGAGTAGTTCCAGGATTGCAATAACCACTGAATACTAATCCAAGCAAAATTTTTGGTGTACTTGTATTAAGAGAATGAAGAGTGAGGGGCACCTGGATGGCTCAGTGGGTTGGGTGGCCAACTCTTAGTTTCAGCTCAGGTCATGATCTCATGGGTGGTGGAATCAGGGCCCTGCACTGGGCTCCCCACTCAGTGAGGAGTCTGCTTGGGGATTCTCTACCTCTGCCCTTCCTCCCCACCCCGCAGCCCCAGCTCATGCATATGCACATTCTCTCTTTCTCTCTAAAATGAATAAATTTTTTTAAAAGATTTTATTTATTTATTTGACAGAGAGACACAGCCAGAGAGGGAACACAAGCAGGGGAGTGGGAAAGGGAGAAGCAGGCCTCCTGCAGAGCAGGAAGCCCGATGCAGGGCTCCATCCCAGGACCCTGGGATCATGACCTGAGCTGAAGGCAGACGCTTAACAACTGAGCCACCCAGGCGCCCTAAAATGGCCACCCTAAAATGGCCCTAAATCTTTAGGGGCACCTGGGTGGCTCAGTCGTTAAGCGTCTGCCTTCAGCTCAGGTCATGATCCCCCGGGTCCTGGGATCAAGCCCCACATGGGGCTCCCTGCTCCGCGGGAAGCCTGCTTCTCCCTCTCCCACTCTTACTGCTTGTGTTCCCTCTCTCGCTGTGTCCCTCTCTGTCAAATAAATAAAATCTTTAAAAATAAATAAAATGAATAAATTTTTAAAAAAATAAAAATAAAAAAAGATGAAGAGTATGGGAAAATATGCTTAGAGGTGGTTTGGTTTAAGATAGCCAAAGCTTCATCTTCATAAGTGGGAAGTCAAAGATATCTAATATAGAAAAATCAATAAATAGCATAAGCTTGTTATTTAGAAATATGGAGGGAAGTATTAGGGAAAAATACAACAAAAAGAGAATGGATGCCTCTGGAAAAGAAGGTTCTGGGGTGGGAAGGAAAAACATAAGGGACTCCAGGGTTGTTGTTTTTACCATAAACCTTGTATTTTTTATTTTCAATTTTGTACATGTATACTTTCATAAAAATAAAATTACAATAAACAAATACATGTTCACATTATATAAAAAATGTATCATTCAAATTCAAAGTCATCCCCACACTTCCTGGTGGTCTTACTCCCCAGAAATAACCACTATTTAAATGTTTAGTGTGTAGCCATCTAGATCTTTTCTATACCTACAGAAATACACACAGGCACAATGCTTCTTTTCAAACAAATAAAAAACACAAGAAGGGATATTATAATGGTTTTTCAACTTGCTTCTTTTCACTTAACAGGGATCCCCTTGTTTTATCAATGACATCTTTCTAAGTGCACACGTAAAAACATACTTTTTACTACCTACACAGTATTATGAACTATGGTAGGCTGAATAACGGCCCCCAAAGATGTCTAGATCTTAATTCCGAGAATCTGTGAATGTTAGCTTATGTGGCAAAAAGGACTTTCCAGGTGTGATTAAATTAAGGATCCTGAGATAGGAAGATCCTGGATAATCTAGATGGGCTTAATGTAATCACAAGGGTCCTTATAAGTAAGATGTAGGAGGGTGAGGGTGAGAGAGAAGGACGCAGCGATCAGAGGAGGGAGAGAGAGATCTGAAGTCCCTATAGTTGCTAGCCTTGAAGGTGGGGGCTACGGGAGCGGGTACTGCACCAGCCAAGAAATGCAGGCAACCTTGAAAAACTAGAAAAGGAAAGAAAAGAGATTTTTCCCTGGAACCTCCAAAAGGAATACAACCCTGCTAAAATCTTGATTTTGAGTTTTCTGACCTCCATAACCGTAAAATAATAAATTTGTGTTGTTTTAAGGCACTAAATCTGTGGCAATTTGTTACAGCAAATAGGAAACTATTACACTATAGAAATAGGAAACATATGGAGTATGAGTACATTAATTATTCAATCCTTTATCTTGATCTTTACAAATAGTGCTGCAACAACAATACACTTGGGTTAACACTTTTATGAAAATTATTGTAAGAAGTATAATTGCTAGATTTTTAAAATCACAGTTTGTGACAGACACTACCAAATTATCTACCAAAAGATTATACCAATTTACACTCCCACCATCGATATACAATGACCGCTTCTCCACAAGGTTCCCAATCCCCAAAGCCAGAACCTTGATTCCAGATCTAGATCTTCCCAAAGTCAAGGCCAAGGACCCAGTGAACTCATACACACAAAGCTGATGAAACACTTCCTTTCAAATAACTTTAAGAAAACGTGACCTGAGGAAATCCCACTAACACACAGGGAGAGCACCACACACAACTGTTTTAACATCTTTAAAGCTTTCTCTTAAAAGGGCATTCTTTGCCTCCAACTGGGAATCAGGGGGAATGCGGATTCTCATATTACCTTTTCACCCATTTTACCAGTGAAAGCCTGCCTACTTAAAACCATCTGCTTTCACATTAAGTTTATCATAGAGGGAACACTCCTTCTCTGGGAAACTTTTCCTTCTCTGGGTCCTACCTATCCTGTCCAAAACATGAGCCCTCATTTGACTCACCAATTATTAAATGATGGTAATTCCTAACATTTATATAACACTACGATACACATATAGTGGATATAACATAGTAGGGTATAACATAGCTGTGTATGTGTATGTATGTATGTATGTACACAGAGAGACAGCAAAGAACAAGAGAAAGACTGTGCCAGATACAGTCTAAGAATTTCCACATACTAACTCATTCAATCTCTCAACACTATCAAGGCAGAATTATTATCATCATCATTGTACAGCTGAGAAAACTGAGGCACAGAAGGTTACACTGCCCAAGGCCATACTGCTAGCGGAGATTTGAACCAAGGCTGTCCAGCTCCAGGGTCCACAGTCACAATCACTATGCTATACCCCATGGTCTGAGTCCTCCTAGTGGCTAGATGTCCCCACTGAATGCATGCACTACCAATGCTACTCCCTGGCCTAAACACTAACCACTATCTCTACATGCCTAACTTCACTTCACATAAAATACAAGAGGTGGTACAATGAAACTTGGCACCAAATTAGACTCTGATTTGCACTGGTCACCAAATGATTCATATTTATGTCTTACTTAAATTATAAAATGCGTGGAGGCAAGAATGGTAGCTAACGGTGTCTTTCAACTGGATCCCCTTTCTCTTCCCCTTAAATACTGGCGGTCCCTCAGTGTTTCATCTTTCAGCCCTCTTTTTCTTTCCCTACATTCTCTCTTCTAGCAAGTTTATCTTTCTTAACCATGATTACCTGATGACTTCCAAATCTATCTTCAGTGCAGGCCTCCCTCTAAGCACTAGACCCTAATATTCAACTGGATAGATACCTCCATCAGTAGATGCCAAGGCACTTCAAAAGTCAAACTGTCCAAGTAATGGCTTGTTCCATAGTTCAGAAACTTTGGAATCATCCTGGACCCCTTCTTCCACCCACCTCGATTCCAATCAGTCAAGACCTGTCACTTTTACCTCCTAAATGTCTCTTAAATCCTTCTACCTCTTTCCAGTGATAGAGAGTAGGCCTTCAATAAATATATGTTGGGGGCGCCTCGGTGGCTCAGTCAGTTAAGTGTCTGCCTTCGGCTGAGGTCATGATCCCAAGGTCCTGAGATTAAGCCCCGCATCAAGCTCTGCATTGAGCTCCCTGCTCAACAGGGAGTCTGCTTCTCCCTCGCCCACGGCCCCTCCCCCACTGTGCATGCTCTGTCTCTCAAAAATAAATAAATAGGGGCACCTGGGTGGCTCAATCAGTTAAGCATCTGCCTTCAGCTCAGGTCGTGATCCTGGAGTGCTGGGATCCAGCCTTGTGTGGGGCTCCCTGCTCCACCGGGATCCTGCTTCTGCCTCTGCCTCTCTGTCTCTCATGAATAAATAAATAAAATCTTTTAAACAAATAAATGTTGACAGTCTTTTCTTCTCTGCCACAAACTTTGTTCATGCCTCCATCCTTTCTCTCCTAGAGCACCTCTAAACTAGTATCTGTGCTTCAGTCTTGCCTTCTCCTATTCTCCATTCTCCTACCAAACTTCGTAGTCATTCTTACACAGAAATCATGCCCCTTGTCAGTTACCTCAGATAAAGTCGAACTCTTTGCCATTAGATTCAAGGCCTTTCACATTTGGCATCTGTTCCCATCTCCCCATTTATACCACTCACCACCTCTCACACTAAACTCTATACTGCAATGTGCTGTACTCAGCCCTTTTTCTCACCTTTGGGCATCTATACAAAACATTCCCTCTGCCAGGAAGAATGTTCTGCTCTCCATGCCCACTTTTGCCATATTTATTCCTACCTGTCCTTCAGAGTTCAGCTTATCTCCTCAGAGAAGCCTTCCCTGATCCACCCCCCGCCCAAATTAAATGAAGTGTCCTTCCTGTGTATTCTTCCAGCATTTATCAGACCACACTACATGTGCCTGTTTACTTGGCTATATGTTGTCACTGTGCCTGAACTATGGGGCCTGGTAAATGGCTCAACAAACACTGACTGAATAAATAAACATTAGACACACAGCAGAAACTCCAAAAATACTTGGGATAACCACCAGTCATATAACATTTGACTTTTTAAATGAAAATTAAGCTGACAGCTTCACAAATTCTAGGAAATGTCACAATTAATAAAATGCTTGCTGAATTCCTAGCAGCCTTGTTGTAACTAAAGGCCTTACAAATGAATGAGATTGGAACTCGCCTGAATATTCTTTTTATTGGCAGCAACTCAAATTGACAGAGTTGATCCAAAAAAATCTGAGGTCAGTTCTATGTTTTCTGAAGCAAAAGGGAAAATTGTGAACATAATCAGTAAATCTGGATAATGGCTTTGTCTGGGACCCTCAAAATCACTCTTGCACCTGCACATTAGTATAAAAAATGTGGACAGGAAGCCAGAATTTATCTTATAACCAGCAACAGGTCTATGGAGCAAGATCAGCTCATGGCCACCCTCAGTGACCGTGGGTCAAATCAGTACCAAACTAAATTCAAAGGTTTCAACTGAGTATGTTCTAGAACTAAGCTGTCCAATACAGTAGCCACTAGCCATAATGCTATTAGGCATTGAAATGTGGCCAGTCCAAATGGAGCCATGCTTTAAATGTAACACACCAGTATCAAAAAAGAATGTAAAATATCTCATTAATAACTCTGATATCAATTACATGTTAAAATGGTAATATTTTGGATATATGGGCTTAAATGTTATTAAAATTAATTTTTTTAAATGTGGCTACTATAAAACTTTAAATATGCAGCTCACATTATATTTCCGTTGGACAGAGCTATTCTCGAACCATTAATCAAAACTTCTTGGGGCACCTGGGTGGCTCAGTCGGTTAAGCATCTGCCTTCAGCTCAGGTCATGGTCCCAGCATCCTGGGATCAAGCCCCGCATAGGGCTCCCTGCTCGGCAGGAAACCCGCTTCTCCCTCTCCCTCTGCCTGCCACTCCCCCTGCTTGTGCTCTCTGTCAAATAAATAAATAAAATCTTTTAAAAATAAACAAACAAAAACTTCTTGAAGGCACCAACTTTAGAATTTACAAAAAGTTTCAACATTTGAAAATAAGATATAGGACATTCTCTAAGAAAAACTGCACTTTCCCTTTAAAAACTATATAGGAAGGTATCTTTTGTCCTTAGAAGACTTCAAAAACTCACTTGGTGATGAAGTTACCCATAAATTCTACCCATACTACTACATAAATTCTTCTCTTCTTTGCAACCCACTGCCCCTTTACCCCAATCAACTACTATTCTCTTCTAATCACATAGATTTATCCCAGGAAGAGACTGAGGCTTAAAAAGAATACAAGCAGAAGATGAAGACAAGGCTAGAACTCTACTGGAACTAGGCCAGTAGATGGTTTTGAATTAATAGGGAAGCATAACTTACTTACTTACTATAAAATGAAGCCAACAAACTACGGGGTGTTATAAGCCACAACAGTGAATCATCAATATCCTCCCCAACAATAAGAACACATACACTTTGATCCTTTCTCTCCAAACTTTCTCATATTCATCCCTTCCTCTCCACTACCTCTAGTCTTACACATTCATTGCGTCATACCTTAAACCTCACAATAGCCTTTTGGCTGACCTAACTCTAATTCCTCCATCCTACTGCCAGGCAATCCCACCACAATACAATTTCATTCAACTCAAACATTTCTGTATGAATCTCTACATGGTCCCTACCCTCAAAGAATTCATCACCTAGTAGAGAAGACATATATCTCATAGTTCCCTTTCCTAAAATCCTCCTCTGTACAACCATTTGAAGAACAATTTATCAGTATCTAGTAGAGCTGAAGGTATGCCTACCCTTTGATCCAGGGATTTCACTACTAGGAAGCTGCCATATCTCCTTAACACACACTTACACAAAGAGAGGAAACACATATAGAAACGTTTACAGAAACATTATTTGTAATAGAAAAAAAAAAAACCTACAAACAACCTAAGTATTCATCCACAGAAAAATATTAGGTTCTTATTATAAAATCTTTCAAATATAGAAAAGTGTATGTGTATGCATATAAATGAATATATGTGTGTATACACAAACACACACACCCCTATGCCCATCACCCACATTCTAAATTAAAAGTTGGCCATCTTGCTTCATCCTACTCCTTTCTAAAAAAAAATGTACTTTACAGCTGGCACATGCTGCATTTGGTTGTTATATCTCTAGATTAATTATATTCTAGGACAGCTTCCCTTCCCCCCACACCCCACCCTTGTTTTCCTTTCCCATGACATTAAATGGCTAGTTCATTGGTATCTCACATTCTGTATTTTTCTGATGACTTCATCCAAGGTAGTACTTAATTTCTTTCATCTCCCATATCTCTTATAAACTGAGAGTCAGTCTGAAAAGTTTGACTAAATTCAGATTTTAAATTTGGCACAAAAAACCTTCAGTTGATGCACTATACTTGATACTGAATCACATCAGGAAGCACGTATTTTTTGGTTCATTTTTAGTGATACTAGGATTAATAACTAGGCTGGTAACAGCCTGATCCTTCCACTGTAAAGTTTTATTGTTCTGAGACCAACTAGTACTCTGTGGAGTACTTTGGCACCATGCAAATATCCAATTCCCAATGAATCTTTTGCCTAACAATTTTAGCACCCATTAATGATCCTGGCCCAAGTCAAATATTTCATAAAAGGATGTAACAAATTGTGACTTTCTAATGCTATAATTCTTTCTATATTTATTATCTGGCATTCCTCACTAACTGTAATACATTTCTACTAAAAAAGCAGTTCAAATGTTAAATCACCAATTTTCAGAGTAAAGGATAGGTGTAACAGCCATCTCCATTTGTTTTTTTTTTTTTTAAGATTTTATTTATTTATTTGACAGATAGAGAGCACAAGTAGGCAGAGAAGCAGGCAGAGGGAGAGGGAGAAGCAGGTTTCCCGCAGAGCAGAGAGCCCGATGTGGGACTCGATCCCAGGACCCTGGGATCATGACCTGAGCCAAAGGCAGCCGCTTAACCGACCGAGCCACCCAGGCGCCCTGTCTGGTTTTTTTATTGTTGTTATATATGGTTTCAAATTGCTCTCCTTATTCTCTTTTATGTTCAAACTGTCCCAATTTCGTCCAACAAGAGCCTCTTCAGGTAGGCTTTAGTTGGGTCTGTGAAAGCTTTCTTGCTTCTGACACAAGATGTTCCAGGTTCACTAGGTATGTTCTCTGCCCCAGTCCTGCAATCAGTCATTTCTTCAAGGAGCCCTGGATTCTAAATGAAAGTACTGAAAGACCAAAATTGGGGTAATACAAAACATTTACCAAAGGAACATACTGTTTCTAGATCCTTTCAGTGTACAGAGCTAAGAAAGAAATATATATTTGGATGGAATTAATATATATATTAAATCCTGAATTCAAACTGACATCTATAATTCAAGTTCATCATTATAAATATTATTTTTGCTTAGCTTCTTTGATTTTATACTTGTATTTCTATTGGTTTCTAACCTATAAGCATAAAAACTTACTGGCTTTAACCTACAACAGGTACCAAATGATATCAAAATAAATATACCAATATTACAACTAGCAATAAAACAAATGAAGTTTAAGATTTCTTTCAGTTCTTTTTGTCCTTAGCATATATGCCATTTGGTATTGAGCTCAAAAGTCATCTGAAATTGTGTTTTCCTCCACATATTTAAGTAACTATTTTGATATACACATAGGATCATTTAAGTTTGTTCTCAATTTTAGAGATTTTTATTTTCATTTAATTGCAATTTTTGAATGTGTGAAATATTTACATAATTCAAAAGTCAAAACCAAATAAACTCAGAAATCTCACTCCCATTCCTGTTCCCTTCACACCTTTCTTACTCTCCCTCTCCCCCCCCCCCACAAGGTAACCATTTTATTAGTTTCTGGTCTGTCTTCTCAGTTTTCACTTCTGCAACAGAAACAAATTAGTGTATATATTCTTACTCCCATGCACACACTTCTTACACCAAAACAGTATACTACATATACTGTTCTGCACTTTTTTTTTCCATTTAATACATATCCTGGAAAATTCTCCACAGAGATTTACCTCATTCTGTTTTATACCTGTAGAGTACTATGAGAAAATACCATAGTCTATTTTTATTTTTTATTTTATTTTTTATTTTTTTAAAGATTATATTTATTTGACAGAGAGCACAAGCAGAGGGAGAGAGAGCGAGAAGCAGGCTCCCCGCTGAGCAAAGAGCCCGATGTGGGACTCGATCCCAGGACCCTGGGATCATGACCCGGGCCGAAGGCAGCCACTTAACCAACTGAGCCACCTGGGCGTCCCCACAGTCTATTTTTAATTAAAAAAAAAAAACAAAAAACACTAGTAATCTTTTACTCTTTAGCAATCAAGTCAAAAGACCACCTTATAGTTCAAGGCCTTCTATCAACTGCTCCAACCTTGCACCTTCACCTCATCCATTTTTCTCAACTCCCACTTCATAAAGGACCCAACAGCCATCAGATTTTAAACAATTCTTCCTTATTCGATATGTGCTCATCTTATTCCAGACCCAATACCTTCTTCCCTCGTACTATTTGCCCAGTTTAGATGGCTACATATCTTCTCTCCAAATCTGATACTTTAATCAAAGCCCATTTCAAAAATTACTCTTCTCCAATAAGCCTTCCTTAAATGAGCTAATTCCTCTATAATGCTTCCCTTTAAATTTTCTCAGGGATTTATACGATAATCTATGTTTCCCCTTCATTCATTAAACAAATGTTTACAGAGCATATATGTGCCAACAGAAAGTGAACAAAAAGAAGTCCCTACTCTCACAGAGCTTGTGTTCTTGGGGGGAGCATAGCAATCAATCAATCAATAATAGTACTGGTAAGGATAAATGCTATGAACAAAACGTAAGGCAGGTTAATAAAAGAGAATACTAGATTAGAGATGGGGAATTGCCATTTTAGACAAAGTCTAGGGAAAGGCCTCTTTGAAGAGACACTTTTGAGTAGAAATGTGAATTAAGAGAGAAAGGAGAGCAAGGAAGGATTCCAAAGAAAAGCATCATGAAGGACAGGTCACTCTTTTGGCTGCTCAGCATCAGAACATCTTCATATGCCCAGGGAATTCCCCTCTGATGAGTCCTGAAAGAAACCAGAACCTCCACTTACTAGTGAAGCTAAGTATTTGCTTTCCCAGCCTCCCATGCAGCTAGGGTACAGTCTTATGACCTCCTTCCAACAAAGAAGCATCCATCATGGACTTTAACTTAGAAGATACTGCATAAAAAAGCAGGAAGGATACAGATTCCATTATGGCAAGAGTGGAAGCAGATTCCAATGACAGTAGTGGTAGTGGTGTCTTCTGTGACAACTCCTTTTCTGCTAAATTAACCAGACGTGGTTCCCAGTTTTTAGAATTAAGCCCCCCCCCCCTCTTTTTTTTAAGAACTAAGACTTCTGACTGTTCCTGGTGATCCAGGGAGATGGAACAGCAAGTATAAGGGCCCTGGGCTAGAGGGGAAAAGGACAGCAGGATATGCAATCACAGAGACAGGAATGGACCACATTACATAGGGCCTTTTGGCACTAGTAAGAAGTATGGATTTCATCGACTTTACTAGGAAGTTGCTGGAACGTTTTAAACAGGAGAGTGTTGTGATATGATTTATATGTTATATACGTGTGTGTGTGTTTATGTATATTTTGTCCACTGAGGCATTTTATTTGCACGTATGTTTTACAACCCTAGAAAAAGAATCCCAGATTTTCCCACCTGCATGTTTTTCCCACCTGAATGTTTTTGTCTTGCTTCTTTGTGGTCCATGTCAGCTCAGTACAATGAAACCACACTGGCAGGATGAGAGATTATTCTGTCATTTTTCTAGATCTTTGAGTTGCACATCAAATCTGGGGCTGATCACTCCACACTTGTTTAACCCACCCACAAGGCTCACAACAATTTTCCCAGCTCTGTCATCATCAATGATTTCAAATTTGCCCATGTAACCATACTTCATCATCACAGTTAGAAACCGGACATGACTTGGGAGCACGGCCTAATAAGGACCTGGTGTTTGCCTCTCTTTTTGGCATTGTTAATGCTCTTGAGAGAATCTGCCAGGACATTCATGTGCACCATTATGGAAAGATGGTAGAAAGAACTGATTTATATTTTTTAAAAACTACTCCTGTTTTGATACAGGTAGTCCATAGAGGAAAGCAAGAATTGAGGCAGGAATACTAGTTAGGAAATTATTCCAGGCAAGAGCTGATAGTTCCTTAGGCTAGGATGATACCTATGTAATCATTTAGACTTTTTACCTTTAATTATTATATATCTAAGCTTAAATCTAGCATCTAATTTTGTGCTCTCTATTCATTACCTGTTCAGGGTCTTTTCTCTCTTGCCTTCTTTTGGACTGATTCTTTTTTAACATTTTATCTATTTCTTTTACTGATTTGGAAGTTATATTCTCTATTTTTGTTCTTGTAGATGTTCCCTAGAAATTATACCATGCATTAAAGTCCAAAGTTAATGAAAATCTTGTTTTAAAAGACCTAAGCAAGCATCAACCAATGACAATGTGTGGACCCTGTTTGGATTCCAATTTGAAGAAACTAAACGTAAATTTTTAAGAATTTTTTTTTTTTAGGGCAGTGAAAATATTTGGTATGATACCATAATGATGGACACATGTTATCATGTATTTGCCCAAACTCAGAGAATGTACACCAATAATAAATCATAATGGAAACTACAGACTTTGGGTGATTACGACGTGCCAGTGTAGGTCCATCACTTGTAACAAATGTACCACTCTGGTGGAGGATACTGATAATGGGAGAGGTTATGCATATATGGGGGCAGATGGTGTATGGGAAATCTCTGTACTTTCCCCTCAAGTTTGCTGTGAACCTAAAACTGCCCTAAAAAAAAAAATGTTTAAAAAAAACATTTGACATAAAAAACTAATGATGTAATATATGGTGATTAACATAATAAAAAAAAACATTTTGGATAGTTAAGGAAATACCTGAGAAAGTTCCCAGCTGTTAGATGTTCAGTACTTCCCTTTTTTGGTTCCATAAGACATTTCAATAAAGATGAATGTTGCATTTATTAAAAAAAAAAGTCATTTTGCAGATAATTGAGGAAAGTGAATGCTGCCTAAATATATAATGATATTAAGGAATTATGTTTATTTTTTTCTGGATATAGTAATTGTATTATAGTTTAGGTTTATATATTTTTAGAGATAAAAACAATATATTTCTGGATTAAATAATTGATACTTGAGATCTGTTTTAAAATGAGGAATATATAAGAAACCACTGTAGTCTTGAGTTGATCATTGTTGAAACAGGGTAATGAATACATGGGAGTTCATCACACTCTTCTTTGCTTTTACGTATTTAAAGTTTTCCATACAAAGGGTTTTTTTAAACCTACCCTCTTTCTAGACAATACCAAGACCTTAAAACCTAGACCCCCACTTATTCCTTTTCTGCTATCGCCTTGTCTTTTAATCCATTAGAGAGTCTTACTGTTATATGCAGTCAAGATTCACTTTCATTTTCCAAATATGTATTACTTTCTTTATGTTTCAGCCCTTCATACATTTCTTTCCTTCCATGTGGTAATCAATTTCATTCCTCCCAAAGTATATCCTACAGAACTGCACTAATACAGTGCATGTGGTTATTTAAATTTAATTAAAACTTCAGTACCTCAATCACACTAGCCACATTTCAACTGTTCAACAGCCCTATGTGGCTTATGACTACAATATTGGACAGCGCAGATAAAGAAATTTCCATCATCACAAATTTCTACTGAACAGTGTTGGTTTAAATTATCTTTAATGAGTGAGATGCTGGTGACAATCTGTTTTTCTCCAAGATATCTTTATTTCACCATCATTTTTAAAAGATATTTTCACTGGATATAAAATTCTAGGTTCGCAAGGTTTTTTTCATTTCATATTGCAGGCATCCTTTTTACTATCTTTTGACTTCCATTGCTCCTATTGAAAAGTCACCTGTTTGTTTAATTCTCACTCCTTTGGTGGTTATCTTCTTTTTCTCAAGATACTTTTAAGATTTTTCTCTATGTCACTGTTTTTTGCAATTTCTTCATGATGTGTCTAGGTATAGATTTATTTTTATCCTTAGGATTCACCAGAATTCTTGTATCCTAGTTAGATATCTTTTGTTGGTTCTGGAAAATATCAGCCATCGTGTCTTTAAATGCCCCTTTTCTCTCTCCTCTTCTTCTGGAATTCCAATTAAGACATTGTTACTCTATCCTCCGTATCTCTTACACTGTCACTTATATTTTCCATCTTTTTGCCTCTAAATTACATCCTGGATAATTCTGTCTGATCTATATTTCCAGTTCCATCATTCTTCTGATGTGCAATCTGTTGTAAATTGCATCATTAAGTTTTTAATCCAGTTATCATATTTTTTTATTTCCAGCAGTTGGGTTTGGTATTTTCAAATCTATGATGCCACTTTTTTTATTTTGTAGTTTCATGTTTCCTGTCTTCGAATTTGCCATTTATTTCTGTGAATATAGTAAGCATGGTTGTTTTATCATGTATCTTCTAATTCTAATACATGAGGCCTATGAATATCTGTTTCTGCTGTTGTTTCTGTTCATGTTTCCTTTGTCTCCTTGTATGCCAGCTTATCTTTGACTATGTGCTGGTCAGTGTCCTTAAATTATTTGTAGAGACATCTAAAATGAAGAAGTGTTCTTCCAAGGAACATTTGCATTTGCTTCTGCCAAGCACCTAGGGGACACAACAAATCAGGGACCGCCCTAAATTAAGTCATGGTTTAAATTTCCCTTACCTTGCTAGGCTATGGCCACAACTTTATAGAGACTTATTTCTTTTCTCTTTTTTTCCTGCTCTGCTCAGTGCCAAGACAACTTGCCTTGAAGTCCCTTGATATTTGGCTGGAAAGTAGGCAATGAAAGGGGAACAGGGATTAGCTCTGATTTATCCTTCTCCCGCAGGTGGAGACACATGTCCACATGTTGGGTAGACTTTGAATCTTGGTTTCTGTCCACCTCTCCCCACAAGTGTGATGAAAAGAAATCTAAATTTCTTAAAATCTGCAAACATACTCAGGTCAACAGTGGCTTCAGCTCTCCAGATATTCGGCTAACCTCTCTTGGTTGAGGCTTTCTTCCAGAATTTGGCTTACCAGATGCCCTTTTCTTTCCAGTTCTTCAAAACTCTTAAGGTGGTATTTATAGATCTTATCCAGCATTTTCAATTCTTTTCAAAAAGAGGACTGGTCTAAATACTCTAGCCCACCATTACCCAGATGTAACATCTATTTTGAAGTTGAGCTAACAGAACTTCCTCATGTATTAGATATCAGGGTACAAGAAAAAGAGTCAGAAATGACATCCAGGTTTTTGGCCTGAGTAACTTGGTGAAAAGTGCCAAAATAAAGGTGGCAAAGTGGGATACGGTGGGTCAGGTGTAAAGAGTTTAGTCACAGACATAAGTCTGAGGTGGCTTAGCTAGGTTATAAGTTTCTTATAGGTATGGACAAGGTTTTCTTTTAATGCCATTCACACCCATCAGTACTTTATAACAGTGTTGCGCACATAGTTGGTATTCAACAAACTAAAGATTTCTCTACTTCAGTACTACTGACATATCGGGCCTGACAATTCTTTGTTATAGGAGATTTTTCCATGCATTGTAGGATATTCGGCAGCATCCCTGGTCTCCACCCATTAGATGCCAGTGGCACCATCCTGTCCCCCATTTTATGACATCAAAAAAAAAAAATGTCTCTAGATATTGCTGAATGTCCCCTAGGGGTAAAATATCCCTGACTAAGAACCACTAATGCTTCTTAAAGTTAATTTATATACCATCCTTTCACTCAACTGGACACAACAAAGATATACAAGAGGTAAAAATCTATCTAAAAAAAAACTGTAGCCCACCCTAAACCAGCATTTCTCAAATTATGTTTCCCAAAGCACCGGAGGACTGCAGTACTGAGAAAGACAGTAGGTAAACAGGTAAGCATAGGCTGGAGGTGACAAAACAGTTTCACCCTCACTAAAGCAAGACCATCTCCAACTGTTACAGGATTATATATATAACATTATTATAATTTTTAAAAGAAAGCTATTGCCAGCAAAATGTCTTTTCTTCAGATATAAAATGGTTAAAATCTTAAATCTCCAGCAAGAATTACTTAACAGCTTTATTTTATTGCTATTCCACACCCAAATCCTTATTAACATAAACCTAGAAAAGATTTACTAAATTCATCTGCAAGTCCTGGCATGTATGTGCTTTATCTGTGCTCCCCTCCTTTTTTCTTTTTTCTTTTTCTTTTTTTTTTTTTTTTACTCTAGCCAAATAAAAATCAGGTAAAAGTTGTATGGATAAATTAAGGCCTCAAAATCAGATTCTGAAATAAAACTCATTCAAATAAATTTTAAATCCCAAACTATATAGCAAGAGCTTGTTTTAGCACCCAGAATGCTGGGACTCCTCCATTAGGTTAAACTTCCTTGTCTTGTATAATATACAGTGACAAGTATATGTGAAAAAAATAATTTTCATGCTCTACTATAACTTCTCTAAACCAGTTTTAATATTGTTTTAAATATTACAGTATAAGCTCAGCTACTCTAAAGATCACATCCTTATACAAAGCTATTTTTATTTCTTTGAATTTCAGGTACCAAAAGATGTAATTAAAATGGAACCATGCTAATAAATTAAGTTCCTGATCCCCACATAAGCTATGTATTTATCAGATATACACTCTTCATTTCTCTATCTACATTCTGTGTATACCAATGTCCCTATTTAACTGTAAAATTATGACATCATTACAAAGCTGTTCTCCATAAAACCTAGACTATAAATGGCTGTAATCTGGGATAAAAAGTATTTATTGATGACTATTTATTTTCTATTTTTTATTTAAGAGAGGGAGACCACGCACATGGGGAGGAGGGGCAGAGGGAGACGGAGAAGCAGATTCCCCACTGAGCAGGGAGCCCAACGTGGGGCTTGATCCCAGGACCCTAGAATCATGACCCAAGCGGAAGGTAGACACTTAACCAACTGAGCCATTGAGGCACCCTACTGATGACTGTTTAACAGTCATGTTTAAAATAATCTCAAGTTCCAGGGTGCCATGCACCTGAGATTGAGCCCCATGTCAGGCTCCCTGCTCAGTAGGGAGTCTGCTTCTCCCTTTCCCTCTGCCCCTACACCTCACTCATGCTCTCTCTCAAATAAAACCTTTATAAATAAATAAATGAATAAATAGATAAAATAAGCTCAAGTTCCGTATCTAAAGCACATAAATTACACACACATATACCTACACACAAAAAAACACTAAACAGGACTAAGGATTCATCAATTAGCATGTCTAGAACTTCCCATGCACCTGCCAAAACTTAATCTTCCTCCTATCCTCCCTGACGTTGCTACCACCCTTTTTACCTCCCAAATTAGAAGCCCGAGAGCTATCTTTAACTTTCTCCTCTCCCTCATGTCTTTACATACAGTTGGTCATCAAATACTGTAAGGTCTACTTCGCATCTCTTTTTATCTTACATTCTTTTCTCTCAATAGGCAATAGTTTGTATAGCTCAAAAATCCAAACCCAGAAATGTATACACAGAAAAGTCTCAGTGGAAGCATTTACACTATTACCACTCCCCCCAGACACAAGTAATCACCTTTGCTAGGTTCATGGGTATCCTTCCACTATTTCTATTATTACCAAAAGATAGCATTACTACATACACTGTTCTCCATCTGCTTTTCTTAACACATCCTGAAGATCTTTCCTATTAGTTCATAGACAGCTTCCTCATTTTCTGTATAGCTGCTTAGTATGCTATACAGATCTTAGTTTATTATGGATGGACACTATTATATACAACACTGCAACTAATAACTGTGTAAATGTATCATTTCGTTTCATATAACTGTAGGATAAATTCCCTGAAGGACTGCTGAGACAAAAGTAAATACAATTCTAATTTTGATATATATTGTGAAACTACCCTCACGTCACTTATAAATTAGTCCTTTTCTCACCGCCTTTGCCACTGCATTTTCATGCCTATATTAATGAAGTACCTCCTTACCTGGTTTCCTTCCTTCCCCAACTATTGTCCATCCTATTGTCAACTGGCTGTTATTATTTTAATGAATTTGTAAACATACACTATAATATTCTAATTTTAAAATTCCAAAGATTACTGTAAAAGCTAGTTCCCTCTAATCATCCCTCCCTATCTCTGCTCCCAAAACCCAATCCTCTATCCACCACCCAAGAGATAAGCACTATTATCAGTTCAGGATTACCCTACCAGACCATATTCTTTGCATTTGCATGCATGTATGTGTACCTGCCCCTCCAAAACACAGCACTGTTCTGGGCTTTTTTCCTTAGGTATATAAATAGTATCATACTGTATATACTGCTCTAAAACCTAGTACTCAGTATATGTCATATTCATTTCTTCCAAATTATTACGTTATTCCACAGTATGAATATACCAATCTACTTAGTCATTTTAGTATTGTGACCAGTTTTACTTATTTTTCCAGGTTTTTTTACTACTATAAACTGCTGCAATTAACATAGTTGTACATGCCTCCTTATGTACATACACTACTGTTCCTTTAGTGCAGAAAATGGGCAGATTTGCTGGGAATACCATTTCAAATTAATAGATACTAACAAACTGCCCATATCAATTTACACCCCCAAACCAATTTATATTCCCAACAACTTATAATGTTTATTATTTCCTCATAATATAGCCAATTTTAATATTAGCAAGCTTTTAAAATTTTGCCTCTATTAACTTTGTTTTAATATGTATCTCTCAAATGACCGAGATTGCATAACTTATCAAATATTTGTTGGCCACTTATGTTTCCTCGCCTGAAACTACCTGTTTGTAATCTTCACTTGTTTTTCTGTCACTGTTTCTTTGTAGAAGTACATCATACATATTATTTGTTGTATGTGTTGCAAATATTCCTCCCAGTTTTTTGAAATTTATATTTTGAACATTGTCATAAAGTCTTACACTGTGGTTTGATCCATTTTACCAAAATATCTTCTTAAAACATACAATCATGTATTCCAGTCACCTACAGAATACAGAATTTAACCATATGTATATTTAACTTGAAGTGAAAAATAATTTAGTTGGCCCCCTACCATTCTATTTCATATACATAGATCCCCGAATTACCCTGAAATGTGAATCTCCCATTTCCTCAGTACGTCTCAATTCTCAAATGCTTCTTCTAGGGTAAACTTAACATTGCAATGGGTGAAAGTTTAATGTTTAAAAAACTTTTTTTGGTACAACATAGCCCATAAATGTAAGCCAACTTCCTGTAGGGCACAACTGAGGAAACAGCAATGTATTTCATCAGTTGAGGAAAAACTGGCTGTATTGGACTTATTGAGAGATGGTATCTCTACTTCCCATGTAGCAACTTCCTACAATGCATTTCAGACCTTTTTGGATCTGGCCCGTGCCTCCCTCAAGCCTCATCAACTCACCACTTCCCACTTGCATTTATACTCCAACGATACACAGTTACCTATAATTACCCCTACATACTATTCTGTTTTGTGATACCATTCCTTTATGTGTTATTCTGCCTGAGAAGTCTTCTCCTTACCCCAAGTTACCTCACCACATACTCACATTCTTCCTCCAAAACTCAGTTCAGACATTACCTCCTCCAACAAGCTCCCGCTGACCTTTTCAGCAAAAAGAATTAATGATTTCTCTATTTTCTCATTATGCCCTGTACCTTTCATTAATATGTGGATTCCACTCTGTTACAAGGATTGTTTACAAGCTCTCCTCTCCTATAAGCCTCAGGAAGTAAGGCGAGTTTATCTTATTCTTATGTATTTAGTATTTAGCAGTTTCTAGTATCCCATTCAATAGCTATTTGCCAAATTATACAAGTCCTCTCTATTCAGCAGTAAACACTAAAAACCTATACACAAAATAATTGAAATCATGATCTTTAACTGAAGATATTTCACAACCTGGAAGAATATGTGGATTATAATAAAAGCAGTCTGTAGTTTGTTTTGGTTTTTTTTGTATTGTTTTTAACTGTGAAATTAAAGTCAACATTTTTAAAAATATCAGCATATATCAAAAGTGTATCGTTTCATGAAATTTTTGTTCCAGTTATACACATACAATGCATATGTACGTTATTGATGCAAAATACATTTCTTACTGTAGGTCAAATAAAAAAATACTTTGAAAGCTACTTCCATTGTTGCTATATGGGTTCAGAGAAGCTTTAAATCAACAAACAAAATGATGTAGTCAAGGAAGGCTTCTTCAGTGAAAGACAACATTTGGAGCATAGTCTAGCTCCCCACTACCTCTCTAATCTCACCTATTACTCCCCTTATTCATTCTGCCCGAGGTACACAAGCCTTGGGAATTATTTGAACAAGCCAAACATGTTTCCACCTCAGGGTCTTCAACACGTTTCTTTGGCCCAGAAAGCTCTTCACTTATATAACTTCATTGTTTACTCCCTCATTTCAGGACACCCAAAGAGATCTTTCCCTCACCACCTAAAATAGCAACCACCTCCCACCATCCTAACCCATTATCCAGTTTTATTCCTTTTCATGCTACTCATTACCACCCGATATTTATTCACTGCGCGTTTCCTCCCCCCTCATCCCGAATGTCAGCCCCAAGAAAACAGAGACTCTGTCTACTGTATCCCCAGAGATCAGGACAGTGCTGGCACCAAGCAAACACTTCTGAATAGCCTGTAACAAGCCTATCAAGGAAAAGGAAAAGGAAGAAGACAGGGAGTTGTGCCTGAGCATGGTATATTACGGAGGAAACAAGACTGAAGTAAGGTTGAAGAAGCAGAATATGAAAAGGTTTGAAAGTCAGAAAGCAGAGTTTGGACTTTATTCTGCAGACAACTGGAAGTCATTCAATGTTTTGAGCAAATGGTGATCCATTCAAACATTTATTCAGTACAAGTTCAATTCACTTTGCTTGGCATGATGGAGAGCACAAAGGTCAATAGCACATTTTCTCTCCTCCGGCTGTTCAGGTTTAAAAGCAGTGGGCTCAAATAGAATTTTAGGAAAATTATTCTGGCAGCCATATGCAGGATGGATTGGAAGAGCAGACTCCAAAATGAGGATGGGAAATAAAGGCACTGCAGAGCCTCAGGACAAACTGAGACCCAGTAAAGAGTAATCTAAAGAATTGTGCTGACGGATGGATATAAATAATAAAAGAGAAACATGTATTACAAAAACTTTACAATTTAAATATGACGATTATTACCCAACCATTGTAGATAACGATCAAAGTGATCAAAGAGGAAAAGTGTGGCAACAAGATTCCTAGAAAAGCAAAAGAATCCTCTTCCTTCCATTCAGTTCACAAAATAAGATGAAAGAATAGACTCGTTGTGGTGACAATGAAAAAAAAATGTAAGCAAGTTTGTACTCTATTTGCTTTTTCAATTAAGTAGAAATCAATGGCATCTTTTGAGAGAGAGGAAGAAGATACATGAGAAAACAGAAAAATGTGAGATTAATAAAATAATTGCCAAGAGTAGCAAGGGCCCACTGGGAACTGTTCAGCATAAATTCATAATGGCCAAGAAATCTTCTAAATTACCCACCTTCCTCCATAAATATGCTGTGTGACCTGTGGAAAAAAACAGAGCAGATAGATGGTGGAAAGATTTGACAACACATAAATATGAAAGAAGTGGTGGGTGTCAAGCTCTGTCAAGGCTACATCTAATGCATACAGCAATAAAGGAAGGGAGAGAAACTGAGTCTGTATGAAAGGAATGGCTAAAGGCACAGGTGAAGTAATCACATGGGCAAAGATGTAAGAGTTCATCTAAGCCAGTTAGGATGTAAGGGAAATTTTTCAGATCATTTTAACAACATACTGTTTGCTATGGTCTGAATGCTTGTATGTCTCTTCCCAACCTCTCAAATTTGTATGTTGAAACTCCTAATGGCCAAAGTGATAGTATTAGGAGGTGGGATATTTGGGAGGTGATTAGGTCATAAAGAAGGATCATTAAGATTTATGCCCATATAAAAAGAAACCCGAGAGAGTTCCCATGACCCTTCCTCCATGTGAGGATACAACAGAGAAGTCTGCAACTGGAAGAGGGTCCTCACCAGACCCCAACCATGCTTGCACCTTGATCGTGGACCTCCTAGCCTTCAGGATTGCAAGAAATCGATTGCTGTTGTTTATAAGCTACCAAGCCTCCAGTTTTTTATTATAGCAGCTTGACTAAGGCACTGTTTAAATTTTTTTCCTCTGTTTGGATACATGGTAAGTGCTACAGACACAAAGGAGTACAGGAATCAGAAGGGCTGCACAGCCAATAATTTTATCACAAGAGGAAGTGACCTAATTCCAATGTTCAGTTCTATAATTAATATTATGACTTAGGATAAATATCCACCTCAGTGCCCACATCTACAGAATGGGAGAGCACGTTAAAGAGAGGTACCATAGTAGCCTCCACTCACCTTCTATAAAGAACTACTGCTGTAGTAAACCAAGTTACCATACAGCAATGGTACTACTGCATATTTACCCAAAGAATACAAAAACACTAATTCAAAAGGATATATGCACCCCTATGTTTATAGCAGCATTATTTACAATAGCCAAATTATGGAAGCAGCTCAAGCGTCCATGTCCATGTGTCCGTCAATTGATGAATGGATAAAGATGTGGATGTGGGTGTGGGTGTGTGGGTGGGTGTGTGGGTGTGTGTGTATATGCACAATGGAATATTATTCAGCCATAAAAAAGAATGAAATCTTGCTATTTGCAATAACATGGATGGAGCTAAAAAGTGTAATACTAAGTGAAATAAGTCAGAGAAAGACAAATACCATACGATTTCATTCATATGTGTAATTTAAGAAACAAAACAAGCAAAGGGAAAGAGAGAGAGAGACAAACCAAGAAACAGACTCTTAATTATAGAGAACAATCTGATGGTTACCAGAGGAGAGGCGGATGGGGGGATGGGTTAAATCAGTGATACAGATTAAGGAGCACACTTGTTTTCATGAGCACAGGGTGATGTATGGAACTATTAAATTACTATTATACACCCAAAACTATTGTAACACTGTATGTTAACTAACTGGAATTAAAAACTTAAATAAAATAGAAAAAAACAAGAAATGTCTTATTCCTCAATTGTAATGAGACAGAAAGAAAGCTAACTGGGTTAGAGGAACTCTCAAGCCTCTTCTAGAAAAGATTCTACACTATGTAACAGAATCAACAATATTGGCAGAGGTTTAGCATATTTTATAATAAAAGGAAATAGAAGTGAACATTGTTTTAATTTTTAAATTATCATGGATTATAAAGCTATATAATAACATGAAAAGGTATGTGTTGAAACATTAAAATAAAATAGGACTCAAAATTAAATATTCTACAGGTTCCTTAACTGCAATTCCAAAACACAAAAACTCTTTTGGTGGCAAAACCTTACCTGACATAAAGCTATTTATAGGCTTTATTTACCCCATTTGGTGTAAACCTTCATATGTTTTGCTGCACAAATAGTAATGTGTTTGAAGAGGACTGGACTCTGTTGAAAGGTTACATTATTACTTTGCCTATATCCAAAAAATTCTTAATTCCAAAACCTATTAGACCCAAGAGTCTTAGTGGGCTATGATCCTATAATAATAATTGCTAACATTTGCTGAGCTATTAAATGTGTGTCAGACACTGTTCTGATCACTTTATATGCAGTAACTCATTTAATCCTCCCAACCACAACATAGGTATTATAATTATCCCAATTTTACAAAGGAAGAAACTAAGGCAGAGCGATTAAGTTAAACTGCCTAATATCTGCCTAATTAACTTAAACTGCCTAATATCACAAAGCCAGAGAGTGACCAAGCTGAGATGAATACATTTAAAATATTACACATAAGAGGAAGAAAACACAAAATTGAGAACTGATTATGATAGAATGGTAGGAGTCCACGATTGTTTTCTCTAGTCCATGACTGTTTTCTCTATTCAATTAACATATTACTTGTAGAAGGGTAAGGAATCAAACCTAAAAAAATACAAAACACTTCATGTGCTTACAAATTCTCATTTATGTGCAATTCCTAAGTCAAAGTGCATAAACTGCACAGTATAAAATCCAAGCTCCTCAGTTTATGTTAATCTTTCTTATTGAAATAATGATATTTTAACATGCTTTTAGTTACAAATAATATACAAAAATATATACTCATTGTAGAAGTCAGAAAATTTGGATAAGCAAAGAGAAAATAATCACTTATAAAACTACACTCAGAAATAACCACTTAACAATTTGGCACATATCCTTCCAGAGGTCAATACAATTTTCTCCTGAATAATGCAGGGCTGAGGGGTACAGACACCCCCCACACACACAGTTGAAAATCTTGAGTATAACTTTTCTCTCCCCAGAAATTTAACTATTAATAGCATACTGCCAACTAGAAGCTTTACCAATAACATAAACATTGGATTAATACATATTTCGTGTTATACACTGTATTCTTACAGTAAAGCAAGCTACAGGAAAGGAAATGTTAAGAAAATCATAAGAAAAAATACATTTACCGTACTGTACTTGTCAAAAAAAAAAAAAAAAAAGCCTGTGTATAAGTGGACCCATGCAGTTCAAAGCCCTATTGTTCAAGGATCAACTGTATATTTGTTTTTTAACCAAAATGGAATTGTTTTTAAAACTACTTTTTTTTTACTTAACGTATACCAAGACATCTCTTCATGTCTTCACGTTCTTCTAACATCATTTTAATAGCGAGGCACGGTTCACCCCACTGTGAATACATATCCTAACAATCACTGTGAAACATTTAGGTTATTATGTACGGCACAGTGATCATTCTAGAGTCAAACAGGCTTGGATCCAAGTCCTGGCTCTACCACATAATAACTCTGTGCTACCTTAGGCAAGCTACCTCATTTCCCTAAACCTGTTTTCTCTGCTGAAAAATGGAGGAGAATATTATCTACTTCATATGATTAATGTGGGAGTGGGGTCAAAGGTTAATACACAGCTTTTACTATCAACAGCGCTGCAATCAGTACCCTCACAGTTAAATCTCTGCACCCATCCTTATGACATCAAGATAAATTCCCTAAATGAGAATTTCCATGTCAGAAGATATGCCCATTTTTAAGGCTTTGAGTCTCCCAAATTACAGCTGGGTTTATTTATTATTTATTTATTTAGATTTTATTTCTTTATTTGAGTGAGCAAGAGAGGGAGAGAGAGGAGGAGCAGGGGGGAGGGGAAAGGGGCAGAGAGAAGCAGAACTCCCTGCCCAGCAGGGAGCCCGACATGGGGCTCGATGCTAGGACTCCGGGATCATGACCTGAGCCGAAGGCAGACATTTAACCGACTGAGCCACCCAGGTGCCCCTACAGCTGGGTTTAAAGCCCTCATCAAATAGCTCTCTCACTTAATACTCATTTCTCTTTATCCAAGAAGGTGGAAACTATGATCCAGTTAAGCTAACCAGCTTGTTTCACTCAAGTGACTTTTGCTCTTCTACTTTTGTACCTGCAAACCTAGACATATATCATAAAATCTCAAGTTTGTAGGGAACTTTAGGACACCTGGCCCAATTCCTCATTCAGCATATCAACTTCTGCACCATAGAATCCCTAACTTGAACATCATCAGTGAAAGCAGAGAGCCTACCACCCACACAACCCATTACATTTTTACTGTTTTGTAGAAATTTTATCTTGAAAGAATGTTGAAATCCTCCTTCTAACTACTACTCATTGATCCTACCTAGTTCTTTCTAGTCAGATCAAACCTGATCTTTCTGTGTGACAGACCTCTAAATATTTAAAGATAGCTATCATTCCTTAGATGAGCTTCTTTCTCTTCTTTAAGCCAAACATCGAATTTTTCAGCCTTTTCCTCCTTTCCTCATGTCCTTTTTCTCCATGATCAAGGTCCTCTGGATATGCTCAGTGCTTTTTAAACTTGAGTGTCGGGCGCCTGAGTGGCTCAGTTGGTTGGGCGACTGCCTTCGGCTCAGGTCATGATCCTGGAGTCCCGGGATCGAGCCCCACGTCGGGCTCCCCGCTCAGCGGGGCGTCTGCTTCTCCTTCTGACCCTCTTCCCTCTCGTGCTCTCTCTCATTCTCTCTCTCTCAAATAGGTAAATAAAATCTTTAAAAAAAAAAAAAAACTTGAGTGTCTATCACTTGGGGAACTTGAGAAAAATACAGCAGCCCAGGTCCTACCCTACTTAAGCTTGGGCCTCTGTGTTTTTGCTCTGCAGGTGATTCTGATATAAAGTCTGAGACCTGATCTAAGGGCCCACCCATAATGTGACAGTATGCTACCTAAAAAGCTGACACAATATAATTATTCCAGGTATAATACAAGTACAAAGTAAAGTGTGGCTAATACCTGCTCTTTCTTTCCAGAGAGAGAGAGAAAGAGAGCGCAAGCAGGGGAGCAGGAGCAGCAGAGGGAGGAGGAGAATCTCAAGCCGACTCCACGAGCACAGAGCCAGACCGATGGCTCCATCTCACAACCCTCAGGTTATGACCTGAGCCAAGATGAAGAGTCAAACGCTTAACCGACTGAGCCACCACGCACCCCAATACCTGTTCTATGTTGTTCTACCAACTTCAAAAATGACATTTACTTTTTAAAAAATTATACCAGTGTTGATTCACATTAAATGTACAGTTAAAATGATCGAGTCTTTTGCACATTCTGTATTTGTGCTTTAGCGTCTTGGGCCCTATTTGCCTGCCTTTCCAACTATTCCCATTGAAATGTAAGAGAACCAGGACAAAGAGTTTCAAATTCCTATTTCTAAATATATCAATGGCTCTACATATGATTTACCTTTGGTAGAGAAATCATTTCACGCTTTAGCCTCTACACTTACCTCATGGACATACTTAGCCTAAATGAAAATATACTAGCCCACCAACTGAACTGACAGTCAACTGCACCAACACATCTTCTCTATGCAAAGCACTGTTGTCCACACAGTGGGGAAACACAGTCCTTAATACTAGTAGACAGACCTTCTAGGAAGCCTGATGGAACAAACACCTTCAAAATAGTATAATACCAAGATAGAGACATTAATACTATAGAAACCTACGATTACTAGTTGGAAAGCTCTGGGGCCAAAGAAATGATAGTCATTAGAAAACTAAGTTACCCTCATCTTTAAGGTTTTGTTTCCCTTTGCTTTTTAATGTTTATGAGAGAGGGAGGAGATGGACCCATCAGTGAATTCACCCACACTCAGGCTACTTACAAAGTGAATTTGCACCCTCAAAAATACACCCTCAAAATAAATTCATGATTCAAAATTTCATGTAATGACTTCTGAATTCCTGACTTGTTTGCTTTACCTGTTACTATTCCTAACTTAGGAGGTACTCAAGACGGGGGGGGGGGGGGGGACAGAAGGAGGGGGGCATTCTACAGATGAGGTCCATCATAAATAAATCTTAGAGATGCTGGGTCAAAGGGAGACATGTAAAATTAACCAAGAACCAATCTGATATTTATTTCCATTTGCATAGCAAACATCAAAAATATACCTGGCATTGTCAAACAATTATGTCAAGAATGACCAGATGCTTCCTGTTGATGGAACAGTAGAGAACTATAGTCTGAGAGAATCAAAGTAGAGTTCACAGAAACAACTGGAAATGAATTTAGCTTCATTTCAAAACCATTAATCCAAAGTATAGCCTTAAAATTTTCACACATTTACAGTATAACTGGCCTCCAACCTAAAATACCCAGATTGACTGAAAGAGAGAACTCAAACTCTAAGTTAGGAGAGTTAACTCTAAAAGTCTATGTATATGCATTACAAAAGTATTGTTTGACCAAATGTTTCACTGCAGGATTCCTTTTAAATCTGGAGCTCCTGCAGTGCTTTGACAGTGTCCTATCTTCAAATACTGCTTTTACACACTAGTTTTCACAAGCACATCTAATATGAAATTCACATTTTACTTGCATACATAAGTTGTGGAATTAAAAATTAAGTTTAGTCACTTAAAATATTTGCAAATGTTCCTGAGTCTCCAGGATCATATGCAGATTACACAATCCTTACTTTTCATACTGTTTATGCAACTAAATCCGAAACTGAAAAAAAGAGTGCAAGAAAAAAGTATAGAAATCAACGCTCCTATCCATATTTTTTAAATGTGTCTTGTATTATCCTATTTGACTTGTATGGGGAGAGGATGGAAATGACAAATCTCTCAGTTAAAAAAAAAAAAAAGGCATGAACATACAATGGCGTTTTCGGAGTTTTCCAGAGGTTACATGGCGTGATACCACAACAGACAATGCAGTAGACTTAAGAACTAGATGTCTTCTATTAAACCAGACATTTAAAAGACTTGAAGAAATGCAAAACAATGTCATTCTTACCTAATATGTCACTTGTATTAACGTGTAATGAATTTTTGTTTCCACTGTTATTTGGGGGAAGTATTTAAAAAGAGAAAAATTAAGAAAAAAAGCATAAAGCCATTTTTAATTTCCTTAAATTCAGAGTCTGAACCTGAAAGTGGAAGTGTCAAGGCTGATGGTTATAGGTTAGTGCGAAGAAATTTAAATCAAGCTGGGTAGGTCTATACGTGAAATAACAATCTGCAAAAAGAATTTTTGACCACTAACATCTGCACAATAAATTATAATGCATCTTTAATTCTGGAATGGAAAATTACTTTACAAGGATCATTTACTGACTACATCAAAACATTTTCCAGATAAAAATTGTACTTCAGAAAGTAACTTGCCTGAATCGAGACAGCAAATCAGTGTTCGGAAAGAGCACTTAAAATATTTCCACATTACCAAGCCCCCTTCAAAAGTACTGTTGTGGTCGCTACCCCTCCTTTGAACAAATGTCTGCTCGCCACAATCCAATCAGGTTTTTAAAGCAAAAGTATGTGTACTGAAAACAAGCTTAAAGTGGGAAAACACACACAAAGCAGGCCTATATAATTCCTTTGGTTCTGTTTTCACGATGCACCCCTGAGGCTATACACGCTGATTCTACACGGCAGGACAGCTTCAACGAAGCACACTAAATACACACTGATTAACTGTATCCAGGCAGAAATGACCTGGCAAAATTCTCAACTTTTTTCCGAAGCCGTGCACCCGCAGATCCCGGCGGCCAAGTCCCAAGAGCAGAAGTCCCGAGCATCCAGAACGGCGGGCTTTGTCCCCTCAGGGACTTGAGTCCCCGAGGTCGTGGCAGTAGCCGCGATCGGCCCCGCGTGCGCCGGGCCCGGCCCTCCAGTTAACCCTGTCCGGGCCAGTCGCTCCCGCCGCGGCCCGAGCGCCTCCCGGCCGCGCAGGCCCCGCAACACAGCGCGCCCCGGGGCGGCCGCCCCCGCCACCTCTTCATGGTTCCGGCGAGCCCGGTGGGGCAGCCAGGCCGCCCAGACAAAGAGGCCGACAGTTCCCGGGGTGGCGGGCGTCGAGGCCGGGCCGCGCCAGCCTGTCTCCCTCCCTCGCCCGCCCACCTTCCGCCTCCCGGCGCCCGCAGAGTCCCCGCCGCCCCGGCTCGACCCCATCCCCGCCCCGGGGCCGCCGCTCGGGCCAGGGCCGGCTGGGAGGCCACTGCGCGCCGGGGCCGAGGAGGGGGCGGCGGCCGCCACCATGTCTGCCCGCCCCTCCCAGAAGCGGGGTGCCCAGCGGACAAAGCGCGGCGGCGGCGCGGGCGGAGCGGGGGCCCAGGCCGACCCCGCCGACCCCCGCGGAATAAGCGGGGCCAGGAGCCCCGGAAACCCGGCGCCTTAATGCAATAAACAGGAAATCGCGGGGATGATCTGGGTTCCGGGGGAAGTGGAATTATTTTTTACCAGCGAAGAGATCAACTTCCACATCCGGTGGTAACAGGGCCCTACACAGACCCGCACTGACCTGGAAAAGCTTCGGGAGCGGCGACGGGGGAGCAGCAGGAGGTGGTGGGGGGACCCGAGGCGCCTCGTACCCGGCCGGGCTGACGCGGCCCCGCTACACACAAAGCGCTTCAGCTGCACAGGGCGCTATTTTCCGAAAATGCCGCGTCTGGTCGGCGCCCAAAATCCCCACCGAAAAGTCCCCCGTGTTGCGCGCGGAGGGACACATGGTGTGCGAGTGAGTCAAAGCTCCCAGCATCCCTCCCGGACACGGCCCCTGTCAAGCCCGCGCTTGAGCTTTTCCACCCCTGCCCTCGGCAGCAGATCGCTCTCCCACTCCCTCTCCGACCCCATTCCGGCGGGAGGAAAGGGGCAACAGAATCTGATTTTTGTTTTTAACTGATGGAAAGGAAATATGCCATTTGAAGAGCCTGAGCCACACAAAGAAAGCGGCGGAATGATCCGCTCTCGGCGACCGCAAGTCCCGGCTCGCCCGGCGCCTGCGCGGCACGGGGGTGGGAGCTGCGGCCGGCCATGTGCGCGGCGGAGCACCCCGGCTGGTGGCCGAGCCTTCCCGCCTCTTTCTGCGGGGGCTGGCAGTTGGGAAACTAAAGTCCGTGTTCCTCCGTTCGTATCTCTGCGACATGACCGCTGAGAGAGGGGGAATCCGAACTCCGAGGTTAAGCTGAGCCGCCTAGCAGATTCCTGGGAGACGGAAGGGCATACAGGAAGCTAGGATTTAACTTAAAGTGACCCTAGATTCAACTAGGCCGACTGGGACAGGAGTGGCGGTTGAGGTACAAGGGGAGGAACGAAGGATGGTCCTTCTCTTCACTGAAACTGAGCAGTCAGGTTCATGACGAAGATGTAGTTATTCCTGTAGCCTTTTTTTTTTAAGATGCCAGTGGTGTCACAGGTGTCTCATACTTAATAGACCCTAGTAACTGCTCACTGAATTGCCTTGGATTTCTGTCACCTCCGAGGTAGATGTCTGTTTTTTCGTGGCTGCAATGTCAAGATTTTTGTTGTGTTGTATTAAGAAAGGCGCAGAAGTTTATTTGGAGTTAATCTTTGGAAGTTAATTTACTTGTGATGATTTGCTAAGAAACCCAACACACTGGTATGTTTTTTTTTTTAAGATTTTATTTATTCATTCATGAGAGACAGAGGGAGAGAGAGAGAGGGAGAAGCAGGCTCCCAAGGAGCAGGGAGCCTGATGTGGGACTCGATCCCAGGATCCTGGGATCATGACCTGAGCCGAAGGCAGACGCTTAACCATCTGAGCCACCCAGGCGCCCCACACTGGTATGTTTTTAACAGGTGAGCCTGGGAATAAGTTTCCCACGTGGGAAAGCTGCTAACCTGCAGCTTCTGGCTTCCTATAGTTAGGAGCTGGGAATATCTGAGACAGCGCCAAGAGTTTAATCCAGGAGCTTAAGTGAAATCCATATTACCCATTGATTTTGTGAGGCCTCAGATAAGTAATTTTTCTCTCTCCAGTTATCCTTTTGTGGTATTGAGGTGGTAAAGACTTAAAGCATTTTGCCTAAAACGGAAGCAAAGTAAAAGTTATAGGAGCCATATTGTTTCCTTTTAATATATTTTCAGTACTTCAGTTGATAAAAATTTGTCAAATTTTTTATATCACATGCTTCTTTTCACACAATTTGAGTAGACATTGAGCTATGGAATCCTTGCCTTCATTGATCTTATAGTGTAGATTGCAGACAAGTAAATAGGTATCAGTAGTATAATGAGGGTAAACTGCTGAATACTGCGAAATCTCATACAGGAGAAATCTCTTACTCACCTGGGATGGAGGAATGAAATGGGACTGGAGAAGCAATTAGCTTTAATAAGGGAATTGGGGAAGAGCCTTCTAGAGAAAAGCAGCAATACATGCAAAGGTTAGGAGGCAAACTTTGGAGAGATTATTGAGTAAAGAAGATAATGCTGTTTCAGGAGTGCCTAGAGATGTTCCTGAAGAGGTTTAATCATGAAAACCTTGAATGCCATGTGCAGAAATTAGCTTTTGAGAGCTAAGAGGAAACTGTTGAAGGGCCTTAAGTAGAAGTGTTATTGGATTAGATTTGCATTTTAGACTGTTATGCAAAACTCAGAGACATGGAAAACAGTTTGGAAAAAACAGTAATCTGTGAGACAGTAATGCCTTGGACTGAGATAGTGGCAAATAGTGTGAAGAATATGACCAAAGTAGTTATTGAGAGTTTGGTCATTTGGCTGAGCTGGTAAGGGAATGACTGAGAGGAAGTCATCTTTGACCTTGTTAAATTTGAAGTGTTTGTGAGCCAACTAAGCAGATATGTCTGGCAGGCAATTAGATTTAATTCATTTAAGTTGTTTCATGAGCACCTGTCTGTAACTGGCACTGTTGTAAATCCTGGAATAGATTAAGCAGCAACAAAACCAATAAGGTCCCTGTTCCTGTTGCTAGTGGAGGGAACAAACCATAAAAAAGTTTTATGAAAGGAAAGATAAGGGGCACCTGGGTGGCTCAGTCAGTTAAGCGTCTGCCTTCAGCTCAGGTTCATGATCCCCGGGGTCCCGGGATCGAGCCCCAAGATGAGTGGACTAGTCGGACTCCCTGCTCAGAGGGGAGTCTGCTTCTCCCTCTCCCTTTCCCCCGCTACCCCCCACCCCCCGCCGTGCTCATGCTCTCTCTCATAAATAAAATCTTAAAAAAAAAAAAAGGCGTCTGGGTGGCTCAGTCGTTAAGTATCTGCCTTCAGCTCAGGTCATGATCCCAGGGTCCTGGGATCGAGTCCCACATCAGGCTCCCTGCTCGGCAGGAAGCCTGCTTCTCCCTCTCCTACTCCCCCTGCTTGTGTTCCTGCTCTCGCTCGCTCTCTCTCTGTCAAATAAATAAATAAAATCTTTATTAAAAAATAAAAAAAGAGGAACGATAATATAATATGCTCCATTAAGAAAATAAAAGAGTGTTGGAATAAAGCATTTCTTTGGGGGAGAGAACAGGCAAAATTTTGGAGGTTGATCAGAGATGGCCTCACGGAGAAGGTATTCTCTGAACTAAGACCTGAATGGGAGTAAGTTAAGAGCAGTATTTGAGACCAAAGGGAATAACAGAGCAGAATCCTAAGGTGAGAGTTTGTTTAGAGACCAAAGAAAGGAATGGTAAAAGTGTGCTGCTTTGGTAAGTTTAAGTGCTGTAGAAGCCATTGAAGGATTTTAAGGAAGGGAGTAACATGAATAGTAGCAGCAGAGAAAAAGTGGATGAATTGAAGATATATTTGGTGATTAGACCTGACCTGTATTGCTAACGATTCAACATGAGTGAAGGAAGGGAAGGAATCAAGAGTGATTCCTAGGTTTGGTCATGATTGTCGAGGCTAGCACTGTCCAATATAAATACAACACCAGCCACATAGGTAAGTTTATAGTATCCACATTAAAAAAGTAAAAAGTTAATTCTAATGTTTATTTAACCCAACATAGCCAAAATAGTATCATTTCATATGTGATCAGTACTAAATTTTTTAAAATGTTTTACAGTCTTTTTCTCATTACCAAGTATGTGTTCAAAATCTGGTGTGTATTTTATACTTTGAGCATATCTCAATACTTGATTCCATAAAATTTACAGTTGAAAAACTAGATTAACATACCCAGCTCATTCCAAACATACTTAAAAGTTTTACAGTAATTGAATTATGTATCGGATTTGTTATTTAATTTTAAAGATTAAAATTTTAATACCTGAACTAGTCACATTTTAAATGCTCAATAGCCAGATGTGGCTAGTTGCTACTATATTAGACAGTGCGGTCTAGTGTGGAACCAGCCTGGAAGGCCCTGGATACCATGTTAAAGGGTTGGGATTTTATCCTAGATCCAAGGGAACAATAAATGATTTTTGAGCTAGGGAGTGACTCAAGGTTGTGCTTAAGGCTAGAAAAAGACCAGTAGGTGGCTGGCTAGTGGCTTAGGACCAAGAGCAACCCTTCAGTTCAGTCCCCACATTCCAGGCTCTAACCTCAACCCTTCAGATTCAGAAGTATGATTTTTTTTCAGTGTTTCAGAGCAGTGCCACCAAAGTATGGTCCACAGGCCAGTGCCAGTCTGCAAACCCTTTGTTACTGGTCCTAGAGAAGGCATTTGTAGAAATTGAGTAAGAATTTAGAAGCTTGCAATTACTTAAGACAAATTTCATGTTTATGGATCTGTATTGTTGTATATGTCTTCTTTTTATTTCCCTTTACTAGTAATTCATATTTTATAGAAGTGTCTGTGATCTTTCACCAGAAATAATTTTTTTTATGATGAGAGGTTTTGGGTTTGTTTTTTTTTCCCCCAGATATACAAACTATATATCCTCTAAGCCATTAAGGTCATCTTTTTTTCTCTTATGTTATTATTAAATAGTGCCTTTTTTCAAGCTGTCAGTGAAATCTCAGCCAACTCGTTTATTTACTTTTCACAACTGCACACTTCTGAATCACAGGTTTAAGCTCACTGACCTGATCACATGTCATTTGGCCCTTGTGCACATAGTTATGCTCCTCACTGTACTATGTTGTCTCCAGATCTGTTTGATGTATTGGATTTTCTTTTTTTTTAAAGATTTTATTTATTTATTTGAGAGCAAGAATGAGAGAGAGAGAGCACATGAGAGGGGGGAGGGTCAGAGGGAGAAGCAGACTCCCTGCCAAGCAGGGAGCCCGATGCAGGACTCAATCCCGGGACTCCAGGATCATGACCTGAGCCGAAGGCAGTCGCTCAACCAACTGAGCCACCCAGGTGCCCCTGATGTATTGAATTTTCAGAGTGACTTCAAATGTTAGGCATTTTTCTGTATGAACAGGATGATGAGGAGACCCTCCATCTGCACCACTTGCTCCTGAGCACACTCCAGGCCATCACTATCAGCCCCAGCACCTCCTGGTTGTCCAGGTTTAAATATAAATTCACAAACTACATTACCCATATTTTTTTTCTTCTCATAGTCCCTCAGTTTGTCATGCGACAGTTATCTGATCTTCTACACTGCGCCACAGGTAATTTTTGAAGCACTGCTCTAGAGGCACTGAGGTGAAGGGAGTCACAGGACCAAGTTCTCAGAAGATTACCTAAAACAAATGCTTTTTTTTTTTAACTTTATAGTGAGAACTATAGCAGCTAAGAAAAGAATGGACATCTCCGTTTCTCCCTCCAAAGAGAAATGGAAGGCTGCAAGGATATAACCAAATTTATAATAGCTACCACTTATTAAATGTTCCTGTTTGCCAGCCACGGTGCAAAATCTGTTATGTATATTGTCTCAGTTAACCCTCACAGCAATGCTAAAAAATAGGTATTATTAGCCCCATTTTTTTCAGCAAGTAAACAGAGGCCAGAATAGGCTAAATAACTTGCCTAACGTCATGAAGCTGATAAACATTAGATAGGATTCCAATACAGGTCTCATTCAAAAGTATTGTTTTTAATCACTTTTTTTTTTTTTTTTGCCATTATATTCCCAGTAGCTAGCAAATTCCCTGGCACAATGATTCTACTTTGTCTTAGAGAGAATACATGAAGTTGACTACATTACCTCCCAGAGGATTCATTAGGAAATTTGGGGCCAGAGTAAAGGGAGATGGTGGTATTCTAATGTCACCAGGCAAATGTGTTCGACAGTAGAAATATATCTGTTTTGCTCCTATCTAGAATTTATAATCTCCCACAGATCAATACAAAATAAAAAGACAACCCAATAGAAAAATGAGTAAAAGACTTGAACACTTTACCAAAAAGGGTATCTAAATGGCCAATAAGCATGTAAAGTCACCCAACTTTTATAATCATTAGGGAAATGCAAATTAAAACCACAATGAGATATGGCTGCACATCCACAATAATGGCTAAAACAGACATTACAGTAAATGCCAAATGTAGCCAAGAATTGGAACAACTGAAACTATATTGCTAGTGGGAATGTATATTAGTATAGCCACTTTAGAAAGTTCAAAGTTCAAAAAACAGACAAAACCAAACTAGATTTAGGGGTATATGTTTAGGTAGTAAAAACTGTAAATAAAAGAAATAGTTTGGGTTGGGGAGTGATGTTTGGGAGGAGGGCACAAGGGGACCTCTGGGGTGCTGGCAATGTTTGGTTTCATGATGCAAGTGCTGGTTACGTGGGTATTTGTGATTCATTGAGCTGTAGTTTTGGGGGTAAGGTGACTTTTCAGTATGTGTTTTATATATTTCATGGTTTTTAAAAATTTATTGGAATTAACAAGTAGGGAAAAATTTTCATGGGCAACGCTGGATACATATTACCAACTATTACCTCACTGACTGAGCCGATCTTTCTATCTGTACATTATAAACGTGAAACATAAGGTGGGCCTGAATTCTGGGAGTGGCCATGATAAGAGGAGAGACAGATGCAAAAATGCAGAACTTGAGGCAGTAGGGGAAGGTGAAAGACCCTGGCAGTTGGGAGTGAGGAGTCCCAAGTTCAAGTCTTAACTGGTATTTAGTCTACGCTCTAACCACTCTAGGCATGTAAACTGAGCATATCTCCTAACTTGCCTTAATTTCCTTTTTCTCACCTGGCAGGGGAGGGAAGTTTCATGAAACAGACTTTTTTCTGCTATTAAAATGCCTTATAAGATTTTTGTCGATGCCTGATTCAGTGTAATGGGAAAGGGGGAAGGAGTTAGAATGATTCAGATTTTAAGCCTGACCAAAGGAGGTAATAGCGATAACAAGAACAAAATGAGAAAACCAAGAGAAGGAGTAGATTGGGAGAAAGATGCTCTATTTTATGTGTGGTGAGTTTAACATCATGCCAGAACATCAGGGTGGCATTATTAAACAGATACAGAACTTAATGCTTGGTTCTCTGAAAGCAAATTCAGAATTGCTGATAGAAAATTAGAAGTTACCCGCATCAGGGTAATAATTGAAGCTATAGGAGTGAATGAGCTCAATGGAGAGAATATAGAAAATAGAGAAGGAGAGAATAAAGAGAGGAAATCAGCATTGAAACTGCATGCCAGCTGTTCTACATGTGGTATCATTTATTCACCTTCAATTTCAAGGTAGCCAGTTTGTCCTCATTTGGTAGACGGACTGTAGACTCACAGCAAGATAAAGAAGCAGCATGTGAAACCAGCTTGAGCAGTGCCTGGGTGGCTCAGTTGGTTAAGTATCCAACTCTTGATTTCAGTTCAGGCCTTGATCTCAGGATTGTGAGCTCAAACCCTGCATGGGACTCCATGCAGGGCGTGGAGCCTGCATTAAAAAATGAAACCAGCCTGACTCCAATTTATCTGGTACACTACACCATTCCTGGAAAACCAAATGTCTTATGAAGCCTATGGGGACAATTTGAGTCAAGGAAGGACAAGCCCTGAGAAAAGACCTTTGGTTTTGTGATTTGTGACCAAGAGGTTCCTGAAACATATGTAGAAACACCTGCACTCCTGTTTGTTGTGCTTCTGTGAACATGGGTAATCCAGACAAACGTTTGTGCCCTAGACCTCTGGCAATGAGAAAAAAGATCAAGGGACACCTGGGTGGCTCAGTTGGTTAAGCGACTGCCTTCAACTCAGGTCATGATCTCAGGGTCCTGGGATCAAGCCCCCCATCGGGCTCCCTGCTCGGCCAGAAGCCTGCTTCTCCCTCTGACCCTCCCCCTGCTTGTGTTCCCTCTCTTGCTGTCTCTCTCTGTCAATTAAATAAATAAATAAAATCTTAAAAAAAAAAGGAAAAAAGATCTAAAAATTAGTATAATGAAAACAAAGTCAATTATTAAGGCCTAGCTAAACACTCTTGCCAGCCAAGTGCTTTGATTCTGAAGGCTTGAAAAAGAGAAACAGGAATAACTCACTATATGATGTGACATTGTTTGCTGCTTTATTCATGTATTGCCTAGACCCAGGAGTATCACCGGTGGTACAGGTAATTCACGTTGGGAAACGCTGGAATGTTATATAATAGTGTTCGCTGTTTATTGTACATTTTTTAGTCACCTGAAATTCTAAGGGAAAAGATCAACATGGCTTTGTCAGTTAAGGTCATTAAAACTTGGAATGAAAGATAATTAAGGCTGGTGGTGAACACATGTCTTTTGGAAAGAAGGAGTATCTCCTCAAAATTGAGTAATCTACTGTAATCGACAAGGAAGACTTTCCCCTACTAGGTTTACTAAAACTTTATGTACTCTTAAGATAATATTTTAACATTAAGAAAAGAGAAAAAAATGTTCTATCAATACAATTACTGGTTTCTTCCTGCATGTTTTTAGATTTACAGATGAATAATGTGCATTTTTGGCAGACTGCTGAAGAATTTTAAATTGAGTGCAAAAGCATGATGTCTTCTGTCTTTCTCTACCCACTCTTTCTGAGTGGTAGAGAAGACCTCCAGTAAGCAAGTAAAGTCCTTTGGGAAAGTCACTGATTTCAGAATTCCCCAGAAGCACCAAAAACTTTATTTCCAGGAATTGGTTAGGTACAGCCACTTCACTCAACCTTGTATTTTACATATATTTTGCATTTGGGCAACTTTTAAGTCTTACCATATTGTAAGACAGTGGGCATTTAATAATTGTTGGTTGGTTATGGTTTCCAGCCAGATTTTTAAAAATTATTTGAATTAGACAATCCATCCACTAGTACAGAAAACTTTTTAAACATCATCACTGTCTTCCATTCATACTTTTCCCACCACCAGGGTAACCTCCACTCTTACTTTCTTGTGTATTCTTCCAGAATTTTTTTCATGCCTCTACATGTAAGAAAGAATATTCTTATTTTTCCCAATTTTTATATAAAAGGGAGGATGCCACATATATTTTTCTGCACTTTACACTTAAGACATCTTGGACTTTTTCATATCAATGCATAAGATACATCATTTTTTTCTTACCCCTGCAGACTAGTTAACCAGTCATCATCCAATTGAGAGACATTGAATTTCTAAATTATTATATATCTAATTAGTGCTTAGATGAATATCTTTGATATACACACCTTCTTTTCTTGTATATTCAAGTATGTCTCATCTCCGTTCTCAGAGTGGAATTGTTCTGCAAAAGGGCATATGTGTATTTTTAATTTTGGTCGGTTCTGCCCTATTGCCCTTTGTGTACCAGATGTTTCTCCACAGCATTGTCAATAGATTAGAGTGTTAGCAAATTTTTGGATTTTTCCCTGCCAACTTTTGGAGGGCAGATTATTTCAAGTCCTGCTGATATTTTCAGGACCAACAATCAAATCATTTGGTTCAATTACGGGAAATGGGGTTTGGTTTACAGGATTTCTTCAGGATACCGAGATTCTTTGCTGCAGCTCCTGCAGTGACACACATAACTAGTAAGAACACGGTTGCTTATGCAGTCAGCGCAGCCAGCAGACCTGGAGAAGGGCCAAGTATGACTACAAACAGCTCCATCCACACTTTTTTTTTTTCTGGCAAATTTGCAAGCTTAGCAGGATTTAAAAAGATCCTTCAGCCTTTGAATTACAGAGAACCTAGGGAGAGAGTAAAAAATGTTCATTTCATGAAAAACTTACCCTGATAGCTAAAAATGATTTTTACTTACTTTTGCTTTGGTGCTGAGGTGGCACATGGAGGGAGAAAGTAAGGATGTTAGGCTATGGGTTCCACCTGCCCTGAGGGTCATGTTAGGGTGTGAAGAAAGATTTCCAGGAATGATGAGCTCAGATTCTTAGAGCCAAAGTAACTTAGGGAGAGGAAAAGAGATGTAGCATGCTAGCTTACTGACTTTTCAAACTTAGTAATCATTTTATAAATGTGTACGTTTGTTATGGACTGAATGTGTCCCCCCAAAATCCATGTCTCCTAACCCCTAATGTGATGGTATTTGGAGATTGTGCCTTTGGAAGGTAATTAGGGTTAAATTAGGCCCTGAGAGTGGAGTTGTCATGATTAGTAGCCTTATAAGAAGAGGAAGAGAGAGATCTCAGCTTGAGCACAAAGGAAAAGCCATGTGAGGACACAGTGAGGAGGCCAGGAAGAGAACTCTCACCAAATTAGCCAGCACCTTGATCTTGGACTTGCCAGCCTCTAGAACTATGAGGAACAAATTTCTCCTGTTTAAACCACCCAGTCTATGGTAGTTTGTTATGGTAGCCCAACTTGGGAAAGAACGTATCTCTAGTTTTCCACAGATTATAAAGTTTCATTAAAAAAAATTGTCATAACTATTAATAGTGTTCTGTCTTTCTTCAAATTATCGACAACCAACATATTGTTTGTGTAGTTCCTGTGCAATTTGGAAACAGTGACACCTTTAGGCATGGCAAGTAACTCTTGGGAAATCCTTCAATTTAATATCCCTAAATTTTAATTTGCATCTCAGGAGTGGCTTGGAATTTGGAATCTTTTTGTCTCTTGAGTTGAAGTAAGAGGTATGTGAATGCAGATGTAAATTCATTCACTTAATGGGCATTACAACAGCGGTGATTGGATATTTGATGGTACCAAAGAATCAGATTACTTTTGTTGAGTTATGATGTTTTGTTATGATTAGTGTTGTGATTAAGTTTTTTAAACAATCTTGGAGAGAGACATTGAAATTTAAGAGGAAATGTTATTTTATCTGGGATTTCAAAATAATCTGGAGTTGCAACAGGGTATAAATTGTTGGCGGTATCAAGTAGTCAAAGGATGATAATTAAGCTGGATGATGGATACATGGAGGATCTTTATATTCTACTTTTGTATATGTTTTATACTAAAAAGATTGTTAAAATAATTTTGATTTTGTATAACTAATGACTGCAATTATGCTTTCATTTTCTTACCTTCCATTATCCTGGGTGATTCTGATAATATCTGCTAAAATTAACATTAGAGAATCTTCAACTTACCAAGCATATAAATTAAAATGCTAGGCATTAGTACACATTGGACTTCACTTACCATGCATTTATTTAGTAACTATTAAATGCATTCAAGTAGATTTTCTCATTTAATCTCTGCAAAGATAGGTGCTATCCCATGTCCATAATTGCCAAAATATGGAAAGAGCCCAGATGTCCATTGACAAATGAATGGATAAAGAAATGTAGTGTGTATACACACACACACACGCACACATGATGGAATATTACTCAGCCATCAAAAAGAATGAAATCTTACTATTTACAACAACATGGATGGAACTAGAGGGTACTATGCTAGGCAAAATAAGTACAAGAAAGACAAATACCATATGATTTCACTCATATGTGGAGCTTAAGAAACAAAACAGAGGAACATAGGAGAAGGGAAGGAAAAATAAAGAGGAAAACAGAGAGGGAGACAAACCATAAGAGACTCTTAAATATAGGGAAAAAACAGGATTGCTGGAGGGGAGGGTGGGTGATGGGGTAACTGGGTGATGGGCATTAAGGAGGGCCCTTGAAGTAATACTGGGTGTTATAGGCAACTGATGAATCACTGAATTCTACCTCTGAAACTAATAATACAGTACATGTTAATTAAATTGAATTTAAATTAAAAAAATCTAAAGAAAGATAGGTGCAATCCCCATCTTACAAATGAGAAAATACAGATTTTAGTGGTGCACGGGTAGAAAATAGAAGAACTCGGATTTTTTTTTCCCCCAATTGGTCTACCTCCCAAAATTCATGTTTTATTTCCTCTCTGCCATGCTGCTTCTCAGACATAAATGACTACCCTTTTTTTCCATGCTGTTTTAAGAGTGAAAGTGTGACATGGCAGGTAGACAAACTCACATGTGAAAATGTGAAAGATTTCTGGGGTCTTTGTCCTCTCCTTTCCTGTTAAGGCGACTAGAGTCCCAACTCAGGAGTTAAAGGTGTCCTACACCTTAAGGAAACCATGGACCACTAAGCTGGTAAAATTCTAGACTAACTCACCAAGCATTGGTTCTCCAAGAATTCATTTGACCGAGGGCACTTGGGTGGCTCAGTCATTAAGCGTCTGCCTTCGGCTCAGGTCATGGTCCCAGGGTGCTAAGATCGAGCCCCGCACTGGGCTTCCTGCTCAGCGGGGAGCCTGTGTCTCCCTCTCCCACTTCCCTTGCTTATGTTCCCTCTCTTGCTGTCTCTCTCTCTCTCTCTCTGTCAAAATAAATAAAATCTTAAAGAAAAGAATTCATTTGACCATTATTACATATATTTCTGTTGGTCACTGTTCAAGATACTGAACTGATAGTCTCGTTTCACTTTCAGAACATAAATTAAGAGCTCAACCTTGAGAGCTTTACGCTAACCTTGAGGACATTACGCTAAATAAAATAAGTCAGACAAAAAAGGCAAGTACTATATAATCTCACATATATCAAATCTAAAAAAACCAACCTCATAGAAAGAGATTGGCGGTTGCCAGGGTTGGAGTGGAGAAGAGGCAGGAGAATGGGTGAAGATTGTCAAAGGACACAAACTTCTAGTTATAAGAATGAATAATTCTGGTGGTCTAATGTACAATATGGTGACTATAATTAATAATCTCATATAGTTGAAACTTCCTAGAAGAGTAGATCTCAAAAGTTCTCACCACATGGGGTGCCTGGGTCGTTAAGCGTCTGCCTTTGGCTCAGGTCATGATCCCAGGGTCCTGGGATGGAGCCCCGCATTGGGCTCCTTGCTCCGCAGGAAGCCTGCTTCTCCCTCTCCCACTCCCCCCTCTCTCGCTGTGTCTCTCTCTGTCAAATAAATAAATAAAATCTTTAAAAAAAAAAAAGTTCTCACCACAAAAAAAAAAAAAGGTAGGATGATGGATGTGTTTGTTAACTATCCTTATTATAGTAATCATTTTGAAATATAGATATATAGTAAATCATCATGTTCTAGATCTTATACAATATTATATGTCAGTTATGTCTCAAAAAAGCTGAGGGGTTAGGGGTGGGGCTCAGTCCTGACACACTTAACCCTGTCTTCCCTCCTACATCCCACTGTCAACTACATCCCCTCAATTAGAAGCCATGCCTAAGCAGCTCAGGAAATGAAGTAAGTGCAAGGTAGAAACATCACCCAGCTAATACTGAGCAGCCCAGCCAGTCCTCTCTCCTTTCTCTTCCTAAGGACATGCCAAGTTTGCAATCTAAGGGTGCTTGGGACAACCCCTTACTCCCAAGCTGGTTGTAACACTGGAGTTTTAAAATACTTAGGTACAGGGGCGCCTGGGTGGCTCAGTTGTTAAGCGTCTACCTTCGGCTCAGGTCATGATCCCAGGGTCCTGGGATCGAGCCCCACATCGGGCTCCCTGCTCAGCAGGGAGCCTGCTTCTCCCTTTCCCACCCCCCCCCGCTTGTGTTCCCTCTCTCACTGTGTCTCTCTGTCAAATAAATAAATAAAATCTTTAAAAGTAAAATAAAATAATAAAATAAAATAATAAAATAAAAAATACTTAGGTACAGGGGCGCCTGGGTGGCTCAGTTTTTTGAGCAGCCAACTCTTGATTTCAGTCAGGTCATGATCTCAGGGTCCTGGGATTGAGTCCTGGGATTGAGCCCTGCGTCAAGCCCCATGTCAGGCACCCTGCTGAAGTGGGGAGTCTGCCTGAGGATTTTCTCTCTCCCTCTGCTCCTCCTCCCTCCTGGACTTTCTCTCTCTCTCTCCCTCTCTCTCAAATGGGTAAATAAATCTTTTTTAAAAAAATACTTATGTATAGTATGGCAGAGCTTAACAAAAGTCCCATCCTCAAGTGTGTGGAGGGAAGAGACCAGGTTTTATAAGTACTGATGGCTAAAGCAAGACTCGAATCCAAGAAAAGGGTCTATTCATTGAGGCCTCCTGTGGGATTTGGGTATTTATATTCCCCTCACCCATCTATCCCCTCAAATAAAAAGCACCATACTTAGGTAAATCTAGACTCAACTATGCTTTAAAAAATTCCTTGTTGACTAGCCCACAGGGTGGGTCATATGGGATAGACTTGCAGCTCCATGGTATGCTTGCCCTGGCCCTGGATTGCTGCATTTCTAGGCCAGGGAAAAATAAAATGACCGAGTTGATAACAGCACAAACTCCACACTTTTATCCAGAGATGTTCTTTGATGAGGCAAAAACACTGAATCATTGGAGAAGCTATATCATGTTTGATTATAAAAAAAAGATTTAATACTTGATCCCAAAGAGAGAGAAAAACTAGAAAATGAGAAACTGAGTTTCAGGTTTGAGCAAGAGAATATCTATGGAGTACTTAAGGGCATAAATTTTAAAATGCTACTGTCCAACTCTCTGAGAAGGCTTCCGGTAGGATGGAAAGCTGAGAGCTGCTTTTTTCCCCTTGGTTAACCCCTCCCCACTCCTAGCAGCAGGCAACAATAGGTGGAGTAATACGTTATTTAGCAAAATGGTGAAGCCAAAAGTTCTGGTTTAAATTTAGATTTTTGTACTAAAAATTGATTTGTCCTCTGCCAACTGCACGCACTTCACTTGCATACAGGACCTAGAAGAAGGAACTTGAGTATCCCACTTCCCTTTAAGCTCTTCAGATAAAACTCGTTTTGCTTTCCCCCTCCCCAACTTCTTTATCTTTAACAAGGCACCACCCTTCTCCAAAAGTCCAGGCTCAAAACGTTCTTTATTTTTCTTTAGTTTTTCTTTCATACATAAACTGAATGCTACAATTCAGCTAGACTTGGAGGGGAATAAGAAAAATAGGGGACCCAAAGAATGAAGTCAGAGCACAAAGATTATAGAATGTAATGAGCAGATGAGGGTAGGGAGATGTTCTCCTGAGCTCAGAAGGAATGGGCTGGAGGTCAAGGTAAAACACAAGTCAAATTCACTGGAGTTGTCCAAAGTCGGCTATAGTGAGCTTCTTGGTGGTCCTGCCATTCCTGGACCCAAGCATTCCACAGCTTCCACAATATTCATTCCTTCCTCCACTTTGCCAAAGATCACATTTGCCATCCAACCACTCAGTCTTGGCAGCGTACCTGAGAATCCGGAAACCGGTTGTGTTGGGTCCAGCATTTGCCATGGACAAATGCCCAGACCCATATGCTTCAGGATGAAATTCATCATCAAATTTCTCCCTTCAGGTGAACTTGTAACTAGTGCCATTTTGGTGTATGAAGTCACATGAGCCCCAGAATAATAAACAAATAAACAAATCCTTTCTCTTCAGTGCTCAGAGCATGAAAGTTTTCCGCTGTCTTTGAAACTTTGTGTGCAAACAGCTCAATGGAGACGTAGCCTAAGGACTTGCCATAGACAGCGATGTCGAAGAACACGGTGGAGTTGAATGTGTCTGGGTGGCATGGGCATCTACAAAGCCAAACTTTATTAATTCTTCAGTCCAAATTGCTTGTCCTCCCTGGAAAGAAATTGCCTTTGTATTTATACATTTATCTCCACAAATAAGGACTTAATCCTAATAAGCCTTTATCACTTTTCTTTTAGATTACTGAATCTTGTTGCACTCTGAATTTAACCTTTCCTACCCACTCCCAGACTATTCTGTCTCACTACCACTATGATCATCCTCAAATATTGCTTTCATCTTGATACTTCTCTGAGCATTACCCTACAGAGTATCTAGGAGGACATCTAGGCTGATCCTTGATCTGGCCCCATCTGGTCCTAGGTTTGGGCAGGTTGGCCGTTAAGTATGATAGAATGTAAAAAACACATAGCTTAATTCCTGGCACATAGCAGACACTGCTAGCTTCTTTTCCCTCCTCTTACCAAGTTACTACCCCCAAAACTACCAATGGTCATACCTGCCTCAGATTATTCTGCCTCCAAAAAAGCCTTCAAATTTTAACACAGTCTTCAAGGGCAGAAGATTAAGAACAAGTAGAAACCATACTTTGTTCTTGGCTAAGAAATCCAACATCATAAAAATATTGTTTCTATATTTAACCTGTCAGAATACTAACAAGGCTTTTTGGGAAGCAAAGGAAATGGGAGGAGGGGAGGTAGCCAAGATGATTCTCAAGGTCATACAGGAAAAACATACATGTAAAAATGGCCAGAAAGTGGTGCCTGGGTGGCTCAGTTGGTTAAGTGGCTGACTTCGGTTCGGGTCATGATCTCAGGGTCCTGGGATTCAGCCCACATCAGGCTCTGCACTCATCAGGGAGTCTGCTTAACCCTCGCCCTCTCCTTCTGCCCCTCCCCCCGCTTGTGGGTGCGCTCACTCTCTCTCTCAAATAAATGAATAAAATATTTTTTTAAAAATGACCAGAAAGCCCTGGCAAAAAATAGTGGTAAAGAGACTGGCATCTGCCAGATAGTAGATGATAAAGCCTCAATAAGGGCACTAATCTGCCCTCATAACCTAAACACCTTCCAGAGGACCCTCCAAATACCTACACTTTGGGGATTAGGTTTCGACATGAATTTTGGGGAAATACATTTAGTGTATAGTCCATCTATGGGGGGAAAACATCTATAAGCACTGATAGGGAAACATCTCCAACTCAATATAAACTTAATATATCATTAAGTTTAGGGTGCCTGGGTGGCTCAGTCGGTTGGGTGTCTGCCTTGGCTCAGGTCATGATCCCAAGACCCTAGGATTGAGCCCCACATCGGGTTCCCTGCTCAGTGGGGAGCCGGGAGCTTCTTCCTCTATGCCTTCGCCTGCTTGTGCTCTCTTGCTCTCTCTGTCAAATAAATAAAATCTTTAAATATATATGTCATTAAGCTAATTTTTTTTAAGAGAGAACAAGCAGGGGAAGTGGCAGGCAGAGGGAAAATCAGGCTCCCTCTGAGCAAAAAGCCAATGCGTGACTCGATCCCAGGACCCTGAGATCATGACCAGAGCCGAAGGCAGACACTTAACCCACTGAGCCACCCAGGCATCCTTATATCATTAAGTTTAAAAAGAAAAGTGCAGAAAGTGTATATAGTGCACTACCTTTTAAAAAAGGGAGAAGAAGGGACACCTGGGTGGCTCAGTCGGTTAAGCGTCTGCCTTCAGCTCAGGTCATGATCCCGGGGTCTTGGGATCGAGTCCCACATAAGGCTCCCTGCTCAGCGGGGAGTCTGCTTCTCCTTCTCCCACTCCCCCTGCTTGTGTTCCCTCTCTCACTGTGTGTGCCTCTCTCTCTGTCAAATAAATAAATTTAAAATCTTAAAAAAAAAGGGAGAAGATATAAATATGTATTTGTTTATATTTGTATTTTGAAAACCCTCAAAGGATCCCTGAGATGATAATAAAACTGATTACCCATAAAAGTTAGCGCATTGGACAGTGATGGGAGCAGAACTTTTCAGTGTATCTATTGATAACTTTTTTAAACCACATAAATGCATTTCCTTTAAAAAGGGGATGGGGAGTCCCCATGTATAAATAGAAACATAAAAATTAAGAGTTGGGAAGGCCTTCAGAGATCACCTAAAAGTTTCCTCATTGTGAAAGTGAGAAAAGGTAGGAATATAAGGGGGAAATGTTCTGCATGAGGTGACATAGCTAATTTATGACAGAACTAGAATACAGGTCTCCTGATGAGCACTTTTCCTTCTCTGTCTCTGTTTCTTTCTCTTCAACCTCTTGATAGATGTTGTCTACTCTAACCCTTGCTGATCCTCACTGATGTCTTACCTTGTTTGCTGATTATTTCATGTATCTTAATTTCTTCTCATAGATGTTTACATCTTCAAAGTATCTCTTTGTATTTTCTGTAGCACTTCACACAGTGGCCCATGATTGCTTTGTTCATTTGTTCAACAATATATTGAATGCACACTAAATGCCAGGTACGCTGCTGGGTTTCATGAATGCATAGCTGTCGATGAGAATACTGGAAGCGGAAGAAGAAGTTTTAATCCTTGTTCTTAACATTGAATATATGGGGCGCCAAGGTGGCTCAGTTGGTTAAGCACTTGCCTTCAGCTCAGGTCATGATCCCAGGGTCCTGTGATCAAGCCCTGCGTGGGGCTCCCTGCTCAATGGAGAGCCCGCCTTCCCCTCTCCTCCCTGCTTGTGCTCTCTTGTGCTCTCTGTCGCTATCTTTGTCTCTCTCTCACTCAGGTAAATAAATAAAATCTTTAAAAATAAATAAATAAATAAATAAAAACATCGAACATAAAGGCAATAAAGCCTCTAATTCATTCACCTACAGCCATATTTAAATTTACTCTCTTAATTATTTTTCTTGGGGTAAGGCCTAAGCAGGAGGTGACATACACCCTGTGGCTCGTATATAGATGTTTGGTGGACAAGAGTACTCATCATCAAGCCCAGTTTTAGGTAAACTGAGAGAAATGTTGGCCTTCCTGCTCTTTATAACCCATAGATAACCTTCTGGAGATGGGAATCAATCTGGGTCTTCAGGAACCTTCTAGAAAAGACTCTCTCCTGGCACCCTGTCTCATATTTCTATCAACAGACTGCCCCAGCCCAGACTGTTAGTGTCTGGAAGGCATGAACCATTTGTCCCTTTGTATTCCTAGCACCTGCTACAGTACCCAGCACATTTAATGTTAACTGAACTGAACCAAACATGTCTAAGGCCATGCACACACTATACTTAAGGTCCAAATGTGTCCCCTCCAATGTGTTTCCCACTAGAGAGAGTTTTGCCTGATTTCCCATCTGTTCAAAAGTTTCTGATTCCCAGTTATAAATCCTATAGCCTCCATTTCCTTTTCCCACAACAATAACTACCATCTTGCCTCTATCCCTTCCGGGAATGTTCCCATTCCCTAACCCTAGGCCTTTTGGGAAGCAGGTATTCCCCTGGTTCTCAAAATAAAATCTGGCAAGTTCATTTGTGTTTCTCAGGATTTCCTCAATATAAGGTTTGATACAAGCCCGACCCTTGGTGCTGACAGGTTATGCTCCCCCTTGGTTCAAGGGTTTCTCCAGATGTTTCTCCAGAAACCTGAGTATGTTGCATGATGAGGTAGAAAAGAGCTTACCCTTGAGTGTCTCACATGCCTGCTTTCAAATCCTAGTTCTGTCACTCACCAGCTCCATGATACTGAATTAAGTCACTAAAGCAATTTTGAGTCTTATTTTCCTTATTTATAAATTCAGAATAATAGTGATCATCTCATAACGTCATTACAGTGATTAAGTACGTGAAAATCTCTGGCATGAAGTTACTGTTCTGGACACACTCCCTTCTTTTCCACAAAGTGGTTTACAAATTAATGAAAAAACAAATGAATGGCTTTCCCAAGCAGCAACACTCACCTTATTTATAGAAACCTGCACTACCTGTTTCTGAAGACAGGGGCAAATCAGGTCTCTTAGTAGCTTTTCTTGGCCTGTCTCTAGCATTGTGTTCTTCAGGTGTGTCATAGTATGTCCTGATCAAAAGCCAAGTCTAGTTGTGCCAATGATGTAGGTATGTAATGGTTCCTCTTACTAGGCTCCATGAGGCCTTTGGATATGACAAGGCAGAATCTCTGGCCTTTCAATGATAACCATCTATCAGAGAACATAAGCTACCTACATAGATAACAAATACACAGGGTAGAAAGTGATGATATGACATAAAAGAAATGTATATAAAAATGCCATTTCGGTTTAATAAGGAAAAATTGCACTCATTCAGTCAATAGAGATTGATCATAGATGTCTCTGTGCAAGGTATTAGGTTAGGCACTGAGAATGCAAAGATTAAGATTATACCTGCTTTTGAGAAGCTAAGAGCTCAGGAGTTTAATGATAAAATAATTGCAGTACTATGTGGTAGGGACTGTTTTGTTTTTATACTGGTATGTTCAGTTTGCTTTGGAAACAGAGATCAAGAGTGATTAATTCAGTTATATGGATAGTATAAGGAAGAAATTATGTTTGAACTGTGTCTTGAAGTGTAAAGAGTTTATTGAACAGAGAAGATGGGAAAGGATATTCATTAAGGAGTTGCCTTTCTATCTTGAAAAAAGGGGAAGAATTTAGACATTCAGAAGTGAGGGAAATCTAGAACTACATCAACAAAGGTAGCAAAATCAGAAGAAAACATGAAGTGAAATAGTTCTGACTATAATATGGGTGAATAAGAAGAATTAATGAATTTGATCCAGTTTGTGGTGGGATTTAAGACAATGAGAAAAACTATTAAAGATCTTCAAACTAGGACATGATAAGGTTAGAACTTTGATTTAAGAAGATTAATCCCAGTTTTGTACAGAAGAGCTTGGATAAGGGCACATTAGGAACAAGGAAGGCAGTCAAACCATTCAGATAGCTGTGTGGGGGTGGGGGGTGTGGTGCCTGGGTGGCTCGGTCGGTTAAGCATCTGACTTTTGGCTCAGGTCGTGACCTTGGGGTCCTGGGACCAAGTCCTGCGCTGGACTCCCTGCTCAGCGGGAAGTCTGCTCCCCCCTCCGCCGCTCTCTCTCTCTCTCAAATAAATAAATAATCTTTTAAAAAACATAAAAGATAAGGCTTGGGAAAAGTGAAAACATTCAACTTGGACACACTAATTTTGAGAGTATTCAAGAGAGCTGTTTGACTGGTAGAAACAATAGACAACGTGGTACAAGTTGTTAAGGGGAAAGGGGAAGTGAAAAAACAGTGGCAGCAAATGTGACTGATTTCTGCGAACTTTGGCAATGAAGGAAAAGCCTGAATGAGGAGAGGGGTCAAGGGTTTCCAGTGTATGACTGGGGAGACTGAGTTGGTAGATGTAAAGGGAAAACAAATAGAGTGGAAACTGAAGGGAAAAGAGGGGAGGATAAGTGATAGAGCGAGGTCATAGTATGAGAGGTATTAGTGGAGGGAAAGATATGAAATACCTCCTTGACAAGAATTTCCAGGCATAGGGCGCCTGGGTGGCTCAGTGGGTTGGGCGACTGCCTTCGGCTCAGGTCATGATCCTGGAGTCCCGGGATCGAGTCCCGCGTCGGGCTCCCTGCTCGGCGGGGAGTCAGCTTCTCCCTCTGACCCTCCCCCCTCTCATGTTCTCTCATTCTCTCTCTCAAATAAATAAACAAAATCTTAAAAAAAAAAAAAAGAATTTCCAGGCATAAGAGGTAAAGGATCTCAGATTCTACCTCAGAAGATCTCAAAGTGTTTTTTTTTTTCTTTTCCTGTGTGGAAAATCTCACCCTGTTTTATTTTTTTTTCCAGTCCCCTGGCAATTAAACGAATTTCTGACTAGCTTGCAACATGGCCTAGTTAATAAGAGACACTTGGCTGAAGTAGAGTGGGAGTTGTGTAACTGCTTTCCCTCATATTCCTGCTGCAGAGAGCTGCTTGTTCAACCACTCCAGATTTGATATCACAGTACTCTGTGATTGGCTTTTCAAAAATAGCTCTTTAATTTGGATAGATGTTGATTTTCATAACTTTCCTAACTCAGACATTTTAAAAGTCAGGAGTAAAACAATAAAGCCTCTAGAAGAAAACACACAAGAATAGCTTCTTGACCAAAGAGTTCCTGAATAGGACATAAAAAATACTAACCATAAAGAGGGGTGGGGAATGTGATCAATTGAACTATTAAACAATTATAAATCTTTTCTCAAAAGACACCAATAAGACAAAAAAAAAATGAGACAGGGGAAAAAAAATGTTCTCAATATGTAAATAAAAAAAGACTGATTGCCAGAATATATAAAGAATTTCTACAAATCAATAAGAAAAAGATAGCTCAATCATAAAATGAGCAAATAATTTGAATAGGCATTTCATAAAAGAGACGATTCAAAGGACCAATAAACATCTTAAAATGTATTCAATTTCATTAGTCATCAAAGAAATGTATATTAAAACCACAAGATATTTTAGCCATCAAAATGGCTAAAATGAAAACAGAAAATATCAAGTGTTGACAAGTCTTTGGAGCAAATAAAACTCTCATACTTAGCTGGTAAAAGTACAAACTGTTACAATCACCTTGGAAAACTGGTTGTATCTACTAAAGCCAAACAAATAACACATACTCTATTCCCAGCAATTCCAATCCTAGGTACATACCCAGCAGAAACAATTGGATTCTATCCCAGTGTCCTACAGTAGAATAGATGAGTAAGTGTGGTATATTCATACAATGTAATATGACTCTACAATGAGAATTAATGAACCACAACTACACATAACAATATGGATGAATTATACAACATGATGAGCAAAAGAAATCAGTGACTAAAGAATTCATACCGTAGAATCCATTTGTATAAAGTTCAAAAATAAGCAAAGATAATCTATTCTGTTAGAAAAGAGAACAGTGGTTATCCTTGGTGCAATGTAGTAACTAGAAAGGGGAGCAAGAGAGATATCTGGGGTATAGTAAATTATCTTTCTTGATCGTTACACAAGTGTATTCAATTTGTGAAAATTTGTTGAGATGTACATTCATGATTTGTTCACTTTTCTGTATGCACATTATACCTCAAGATTTTTTTTAAAGATTATATTTAATTGAGAGAGAGAACATGCATATGGGGAAGAGGGTGAAGCAGACTCCCCACTGAGCAGGAAGCCTGACGCAGGGCTCAATCCCAGAACCCAGAGACCATGACCTGAGTCGAAGGCAGATGCTTAACTGACTACCCAGGTGCCCCCTCAAGATTTTTTTTAAGTCAGAGTTCTGAAGTCTGTCATAACAGGTTTTTGTAATAGGTTTTAATCAAGACAAGACCAAGATTGTAATTTTCCCTCTGATTTATCTATTTATTAAAACTGTCCTTGCTTCTCATTAGTTTCTACCTTCCAAATCCCTCACTGCGCAGTTCCTCACATCTTGTAACTCTTTAGTGATTTCTACACAAGAAGAGTATTACAGCAGATTCTGTAATTTGTGGTCTTTGCTTTTGCGTGATAGAGCACAGTGTATCTCCCTTAAAATCCACAACACCAATGAAATTGCTCAGATAAATAGATGGATAATAACACCCATTTAATTTCGAGTTCACACTCCAGCACTACTCTAATTAGGGACATCCACATTTGGTCAGTACCTCAGTGCTTTGCTGCCACATTCTAGTCTTCCAGGCTCCTTGAGGACATTTGGGCATTATCATCAAGTTTAAGAGGATGTAATGATAGTGGAAGGAGGATTGAAGTCAGGAATTCCTTGTTTTGGAAGCATCCTTTTTGATAAATTACTCACCATTCAGCAGACAATTATACAAAAATACCTTCAATATGGACATCTGGGTACAAGAGAAAAAAAAGAAATAAGAAAAAAAGAAATGAGAACTAAGTTTTTAAGAGTAAAAATAAGCTTAAACTCATGGGGGTTTGATTTCTTAAACAGTACATTGCTGGTTCAGAAGGTATGCAAATTTTTATTGGTCTTGCATTTCACCCAAAATGTGATTTGGAAAGAATAGGCATTTTAGGGGTGTCTAGGTGGTTCAGTCAGTTGAGTGTCTGCCTTCAGCTCAGGTCATGATCTCGGAGTCCTGAGATCAAGCCCTGCGTTAGAGTCTACTCAGCAGGGAGTCTGCTTCTCCCTCTCTCTCTCTGCTCCTCACCCCTGCTTGTGCTCTCTCTCATACTCTCTCAAATAAATAAATAGAAAATCTTTTATTTTATTTTTTTAAAGATTTATTTATTTATTTGACAGAGAGAGACACACACGGTAAGAGAGGGAACACAAGCAGGGGGGTGGGAGAGGGAGAAGCAGGCCCCCCACTGAGCAGGGAACCCAACGCTGGGCTTGATCCCAGGATTCTGGGATCATGACCCGAGCCAAAGGCAGACGCCCAATGACTGAGCCACCCAGGTGCCCCTAGAAAATCTTTTTAAAAAATAGGCCTTTTAAATAATGTTCCATTTTCTAATCCAGCAACATGGTGTGTCTTTTCATTTATTCTCCTGTCCTTTTATGTAAAGTTTTAAGGATTTCTCATTTAGACCCTGCCTATTTCTTATTAGGTTAATTAATTTCTAAGTCAACCTAAGTGAAGACTTTGAGATTCCTAGAACTCTGCTCCCAAAGGAGGCTGAGTGGGCGGAGAGTGAGTCCTTTTTCCTCTTTATTTTTTTTTTCCTTTTTCCTCTTCAAATTGTGCATCTCCTAGTACAATTCAGGAAGGAACAAACTCTTCCTACTCATACAACCTCAGATAAATCTGTATTTTTATTTTGACTGGGGCAAAGGCAAGAAAGGAACCCATGGTTGTGTTTTAGCACTTTTGTGGTTGGGGGGAAAATATTAATATCTCTAATCAACTTATTTTCTCATTATTATTGCTCTTCTATAGCCTTTAGGTCCAGGAAACAGGGGTCTCTGCTGTGCGTTCCATGCAGCAGAGGGCACCATATTCTCCCAACCACAAAAAAAAAAAAAAATTTACTAAAGAACATAGAAGTGACTCTGACGCTCAGAACTGGATGAAACCCTCAACAACCAGTCCCATAATTAAACTCATTTAGCTCCCAGGGAAGTATTTCACATCTTGAGTTCTGTCTCTGAAACAAAGAGCCACTTTGTTCAGATGCCACAAAGCAGAGGTTCTCAAGACCCCTTCACACTTAAAAACTGAGGGTCCTAAAGAGCTTTTGTTTATGTAAGTTACATCTGTCGACATTCACTGAAATCTAAATTAAAACAAAACAAAAAAACAGGGGTGCCTGCATGGCTCAGTTGGTTGAGCATCTGACTCTTGATTTCCACTCAGGTCATGATCTCGGGGTGGTGGGATCAAGCCCTGTGTCGGGCTCCACACTCAGCATGGAGTCTGTTTGTCCTCCCTCTGCTCCTCCTCTTGCTCTCTCTCTCTCTCAAATAAATAAATAAAATCTTAAAAAATAATAATAAAATAAATGTTTAAAAACTGAAAAAAATAAATATTTATTAAGTCATTTAGAAGTAATAAACCCATTGCATATTAATACAAATAATATATTTTTATGAAAAATAATTCTATTTTCCCAAACCAAAAAAAAAAGAGTGACATTGTTTTACATTTTTGCAAATCTCCTCAATGTCTGGCTTAATAGAAGACAGATGGATTCTCATCTGCTTCTACATTCAAATTGTTAGACTATCACACATCAAACAGCCTCTGGAAAATTCCACTGTACTTTTGTTAAGAAAATGAAAGCGGAAGCGCAAATGATGTCTTAACACTATTGTGAAAATAACTTTGACCTTGTGGCCCCCCACCCGAAAACAGAATTGGAAACCTCCTGGGATCCCAGACCACAATTTGAGAATCACTCACAATTTCAGATGGTTCAATCTAATATACGACTCCTCCCTCAAGATATTCTTTGCGAACAAATCAAATAAATACATCTTTTTAAATATGGTATGCGTTGCTTCTTAAAAAAATTCTTAAAAATTGCCTTTTTATACATTTAGTAATGTCTGGGTAAGTACGACACATATATTCAACTTTTATCCAAAAAGATTTCTCAAATCAGAAAAATATAGCAGTAGAAAAGTGCTATAGGATAAACAATACATGTGGGAAATTCAGGAAGAATGACGAATATACATATAAAAATATTTTTCACTTTGCCACTCAAAAAGAAACCCACACAAAGCAACATGGGGTACTATTTTTCAATACTCAAAGTGACAAAATGTTAGGGTTTTTTTATTTTTAAAATATGAATCTATATCTTTCATCATCACATTTAATGTTATGAAGCTTTGGAAAAATGAGCAAAAGCCTGTCAGGGTATGAGCTAGTTCAACCTCACTGAAGGCAGTTTGGTGACAGGTATAAAACAAGCTCGGGATTTGCCATGCCATTTGTCCCAGGAATTTCACTTCTGAAAATTTATTCTAAGAAGTTTAATCATGGATGTGCACTAATATTTATGTGACAAATACAAAAGGATATGTATTTTTATATTCAGTGGTTTTTATCATACATAATATGCACAGGGCTGCATACAGGCAAGGGAAGAGGAACCTTTTTCTGAATTGTTCCAAAGCATCAGTTGGACTACTGAGAGCCTTACCAGAAAGACTGAGATTGTGACTGGTACATATTTTCTTCTGCCTAGTCTGTATTTTCTATATATTCTTTTTTTTTTAAGATTTTATTTATTTGGCAGAGACAGAGAGAGGGAGAGGGAGAAAGAACGAGCAGAGGGAGTTGCAGGCAGAGGGGGAAACAGGCTCCCGGCTGAGCAGGGAGCAGGATGCGGGACTCGATCCCAGGACCCTGGAATCATGACCTGAGCCAAAGACAGACGCTTAACCAACTAAGCCACGCAGCCATTCCCATTTTTTCTATATTTTCATCAATGAATAAGTATTACTTTTGCAAAAGAAAAAAATTATTTCTAAAATATATCTTTTTACAAGCAGTTGATGGTAGTTGAATAAATATATATATATTCTATAATAAATGTATCTTTTCTGACACCCTTATAGATGCAATATTTAATATAGCTTGCTCAGTCTTGAAATGAATCCATGTCTTTCAGCATAATTGATGGTTTGTTCTCAAGATCTCTGAAAGACTTAGTCCAATGCCTGAAGAGTCTCTAAAAGATTGACTTCAAAGTTATGCAATAGATACCAGCCTCTGCTCATTTAACCTGGAATGTTTAAGCAAGATTACTAGAGACCTTTCAGACTCCAGAACATTACCTCAAGTACCTCAAGTACCCACTTAAAATGTAAGACTGTGGGAGTTTTCAATTTGCAAAAGATCTTGCAGCAGTTCTTCGTTGGTAAGTTCTGACCAGCAGCAGAAAACTTGTTTCAAAACTAGACACAGAAACTCTCCATTTGCCCCCTTTTTTCCTTTCTTCAAGTAAATAAAATATTCCTTAAATTGATAAGCTGTTTATGTGACAGTTATCAAAGGCTAAATTGTCACTTTCTGAAATGCTTGCTTGAGATTCAGCCTTTCTACATTAATTGTCCCTCCTGCTTCAATCAATAGCCACGAGAATGTTTTCCCACCTTACAAAATGTATTCATTTGCTCATCACTGTTCCATCTCTAACTAACTGAAGTTGTCTATTTTAACTTGAATGAGAATTTCCTTTTCAACCCTGATTCTATCAGTTTAAGAGAGACCAAGTCACGTTTTATTGCTAAGCCCTGGACCCATATATCCAACTTCTCTAAATATCTAACTCCATTTGGAGGTCGGCTAGCCACTGCTAATCTGTACATTCAATATTGAGATCTCTCCTCTTCTCCCTTGATCTGATCCTCTTCTAGTGTTCCCATCTTTTTTTTTTTTTAAGATTTTCTTTATTTATTTGTCAGAAAGAGAGAGCACAAGTAGGGGGAGTGGCAGGCAGAGAGAGAAGCAGGCTCCCCGCTGAGCAAGGAGCCCATGAGGAACTTGATCCCGGGACCCCGGGATCACGACCTGAGCCTAAGGCAGATGCTTAACCGACTGAGCCACCCAGGCGTCCCTAGTGTCCTTAACGAATATCTCCATCATCCACCCCATGGCATAAGGGAGAGTCTTCAGGATCATCATGTTGTTTCCTTCCCCTTGACCCCCCCCATTTCCTCTCACCTGCCTCCCAACTATTCTCTCTCACAGCAGCAGGGTTTATCTTTATAAAAGCAAATTGGATCATGTTATCCTTTGCTTAAAATCCTCAAGGGGCTTCTCATGGCTTTTAGGATAAAAACTAAATCCTAAATCCAATATCTACCAGGTCCAGAATGACCTGGCATTGTCCATCTCTCTAGCCATTCTTAGCTCCTACTGGTTCCCCAAATACCCAGCACCTCCTTCCCGCCTCAAGGACTGCAAATACAATGTTTCCTCTATGCGGAAAGCTCTCTCCTCGCTCCACTCCACTGTACTCCTAATTAATTCCCATTAGTCATCTAGAATTAAGCAGCAGCTAACAGTAGCTAATATTTGTGGGGAGCACTTATATGTTAAGTACTTCTTAGTTAATGAATAATTTAATCCTCACAACCACTCTGGGAAGTGGATACTATTATTATCATTTCCATTTGACAAATGACCAAAGTGAGGTGCAGAGAAGTGGAAAAGCTTGGCCAAGGTCATATAACTACTAGCTGGCAGAGCCAGTATTCAAAAACAGGCATCTGGTTCCAGAGCCTGTGCACTTAAATATTACCCTATACAGGTCTGCTGCTTGATCCAGGAAATCTTTGCTGCAGACCTCAAAATATACCTGTTGAATCAATGGCAGGAAGAAAGAAGGGAGGAAAGAGAAAAAAGAGGCAAAAAAAAAAAAGTGAAAGAGCTTCTTTGCCTATGCATGTCAAATTGCACAGTTTAGTTGATTTCTGTCTTCCAAGTTTGAGATTTTCGCTTAGGATTGGCCAAAGGTTTAGCTTCCTCAGTTTGACACCAATTTTTAAAGAGATTTTAATTATTTATGAAGGAGAGAGAGTGTGAGTGAGTGGGGGTGGGGGAGGGGCAGAGGGAGGGAGAGAGAGAGAGAGAGAGAGAAGCAGACTCCCTGCTGGGCAGGGAACCGGACATGGGGCTTGATCCCAGGACCCCAGGATCACGACCTGAGCCGAAGGCAGATGCTTAACTGACTGAGCCAAACAGGCTCCCCCAGTTTGATACCATTTGCACAGGGAAGATGTTTCCTGAAAGGCCTAAGGGCACAAGAAGAAACACTGAGTGTACAAGATACCAGTATGGGGCAAGAAATAATTGGCAGGGATACATTTAATTTGAAGGCATTTTTGGTAAATGTTATGAAACTCTTACAGACAATCTAGAGCACATGTTCCCCAGTGCGGGAACATGTACCTTGTGGTAAAACACAGACATTATTAACAGAAGTGTCTGATTCAAAGGCTATGTTTTGGAAGATTTTCAGAGGATCATCTATTAATATTTTATAAAGATCATCAGATCATCTGGTGATCGACTAGGATACAGAGATTCATTTTGGTGGAGAGTATGGATTCTAAAAGATCCGTGAAGAGGAAAGGCCCTGGGAGCCGAGAGTAAGAAGGGAGGCTGGGTGAGCTGGGAATTACAGGGTGGCAGCATGAAGGCAGAAAATGCCTGTGGGAGGGGAAAAAAAGGAGAAAGAATGATTTCAGCCCCTTCATTGCTTCCCCCATGTCAAGTTTAAATTAAAATCTTTCAGAGACATTCTGTGGCTTTTTAATCTTTCTATATATGTTTACTTAGATTACAGTAGAGAATTGTTTCTGAATCGCTGGAACTTGCCAAACCTTGCGGGATCATTGCAAGATAACCAACACTTGAAAAACAACATTTGCTGAGTACTTCTTAAGGCAAGTATCTCGTCTTCAGACTAATGGCTGCCAAGGCAAGACTTGGGCACGCTGAACCCTTCCACTTTGCTTTCTCCCTTCTACTCTTGGTAACCCCTCGCCCCCCAAATCAGTTCACATGCAACACAGTGGCAGCAGTGGGGTTACAATTAGTCCTCAAAGAGCTGCAGAAGAGGAGGGAAAGACAGACTGTGATTTATGTTCTGCAGTTGATAGACTAAGTCATACACTTAGTAGGATAAGTACATAGTGCTCAGGGAACACAGAGTAAAAACTAAGGCAGGGATGAGAATAGTGTTCACGGGAGAGAGAAAACTTGAGATGAAGATTAAAGGGACTATGGAAATTGCCAAATGGTTGGACAGGGGGATGTTTCAGGTGATCAGTGGGTACAGAAGTAAATGCAAGGAAGATAAGCTTGTTGAAAGAACTACAACTAGTTCAGCATGACTAGAAATTCAGGTGCTGTGGAAACCTGCTAGGAGATGAGACTGGAGAGGAGAACATGAGAACCCTGTATGCTGCACTGAGGAGACTTTATCTTGTAAGTGATGGGCAGCTATTTAATATCCTAAGCAGAGAGGCTTTACTTGTCAACTAATCAAAATTTTCTTTCTTTTTAAAGAAATATTTATTTATTTATTTTGAGAGAGAGCCAAGGGGAAGGGGCAGAGGGAGATGGGGAGAGAGAATCTCCAGCAGACTCCCCGATGAGTGCAGAGCCTGACGATCCCATGACCCTGAGACCATGACCTGAGGCAAAATCAAGAGTCAGACGTTCAATGAACTGAGCCACCCAGGTGTTCCAATCAATTTTTCTTGATTGCCAGGTGTATACCATGTGCCAGATTCAACACTAGATACTAGAAATCAAGAGTTTTAAAAGAGGTGAGAAAGGATTTATAAGGAATAATTCCATAAATATGACTCATGCTTAAAGGAAGCATGTGTGCAAGGGGCAATAGGGTCATAGAAGAAGCGGCTTGTTCTGCCATTCTCCTTCACAAAGCCCAGGGTGAAGCTTGAGCTGTGTTCTGAAGGACAAAAAATTTTCTAGGTGTACAGATAGTGCAAACGGCAGAGGTACAAAAGAGTATGGCAAGCTCTGGGAATGACCAAGGAATTAGTATGAAAGGATAGGAGGATAGGTGTCTAAAAAAGGCAGGTGAGGCTGGATAAATTGACGACAGCCAGTTCATGAAGGTCCCTGTGAGTACGCTAAGGGATTTGGACATGATGTGCAGATGACGGCTTTATTTGTCAGGGTCCTCCAGAAAAACAGAACCAATAGGAGACGATTAGATAGATAGATAGATAGATAGATAGATAGATAGATAGATAAATTTTAAGGAATTGGGTCATGCAATTGTGGGGGCTGGCAATCCAAAAGCCATAGGACCAGCTGGCAGACTGGAGATTCAGGTAAGATTTGATAGATTTGATGTTGTAGTCTTGAGTCTGAAAGTTGGAAACTCAGGCAGAATTTCTATGCTGCAATCTGGAGGCAGAATTCCTTTGAAATTCTTTGGGGAACCTCAATCTCTTGCATTTAAGGCCTTCAAATGATTGGATAAAACCAAGCCAGGTTATAGATATAATCTGTTATACTTAAATGTTAATCACATCTGGACAAATACTGCATGATTCCACTTCTATAAGGAATCTAAAATAGTCAAAGTCATAGAAGCAGAGAATAGAATGGTGGTTACCAGGGGCTTGGGAAGGGAGAAAAAAAAGAGGTACAGAGTACCTTGTACTCCTTTAGTCAAAAGGTGCAAGGTTTTAGTTACAGAAGATGAATGAGTCCTAGAGATCTACTGCATAGCATAGAGCCTGTGGTTAACGATACAGCATCATAAACTTAAAATTTTGCTAAGAGGGTAAATCTTATAAATGTTATCACATACTCACAAAAAATTAATAAGGAAAGAAGACAAGAGACTTTTTGAGGTGATGGGTATGGTTATGGCTTAGATTGTGGTGATAGTTTCACAGGTATATACTTCTCTCCAAACTCATCAGGCTGTATACATTAAATATGTATAGCTTTTTGTATGCCAATCATACTTCAGTCAAGTTGTTTAAAAAACAAAAATAAAAAATGTGAATCACATCTAAAACACCCATAATCTAACCAAGGTAATACATAAAATTAAGCATCACAATGGACAAAGAAGATGTGGCATATATATATACAATGGACTATTACTCAACCATAAGAAAGAATGAAATCCAGCCATCTGCAATAACATGGATGAACCTAGAGGGTATAATGCTAAGTGAAATAAGTCAGTCAGAGAAAGACAAATACCATATGACTTCACTCATATATGGAATTTAAGGGAAAAAAACAAACAAAGAAAAAAAGAGACCAGAAAAAACAAGCTCTTAAATATTGAGAACAAACTGGTAGTTGCCAGAGGGGGGTAGGTGGGGGGATGGTGAAATAGGTGAAGGGGATTAGGAGTACACCTATGATGAGCCCTGAGTAATGTATAGATTTGTTGAATCACTATATTGTACACCTGAAACTAATATAATACTGTGTGTTAATTATATTTGAAAAAAGAAAAGTAAACACCACAATGGGGAAACATATGGCCATAGATGACTGGTGGGAAGTTTATATATTTGTTTATGTATCTGGAGATCTGGAAGGAGTAGCAGGCTGAATAACTTGGCAGCCAAGTGAATAAGTGGCAGTTGAAGTTATGAGATGAATGAAATACGCTGTAAAGAATAATAGTGTGAGATAGGGAGAGCACTGAGGATGGGTGGTGGAAGACATCAACATCTTAGGGCTGGGGTAGATGAAGAAAAGTGATGTCTTTGAAGGAGACCAAGAAGGAACTGTCCACAAACCTGGAGGGGTACCAAGGGAGCACGAAGTCACAGAAATCAAGAGAGGAAAGAGTTACAACAGCTGCTAGAGAAAGACCAAGGGAGATAAGGACTGAAATGTCTCCATTGGATCTTGCATTTAGGAGGTCCTGGCAACTTCAGCAAAAAGAGTTACTCCTGAGAGAGAGGTGAGAAAAGAGATTGCCTGAACGTAGGCATTTTTCTAGGAAGGTTGGCTATGAACAGAAGGAGGGTGAGACAGTGATGGTAAAGGGGGATGTGGGATGGAAAAGCTTGGGTTTTGTGTTGTGTGTATGTGGGTTTGGGGGTGGGGTTAAGGTAGAATAACATGTTCATGTTCATAGAGGAAAGGGCAATAACAGAGACAGAGATAGAAGTTACAAGGGGGAAAGGGGGCTAATTGACAAAGCAGGGTCCTGGATAAGGCAAGAAGGTGTAAGATCTAGAACACAAATATCCTAGGACTATAAGATGGGTGGTGATACATAACAATTCTCATAGAAAGACAGAGTTCTATGAGTGTAGTAGAATAATAAATCCTAAAGTTGGAGTGGACTTTAGAACATCTTACTTAGTCAAATAGTACGCTAATGTCTCCACTTGATAAATAAGATGGCTGTGGCCAAGAGTCCATAGTTTGCCTACTCATATGATATTATCTTCAGAACTGTATTTAAGGGGCGCCTGGGTGGCTCAGTTGGATAAGCGACTGCCTTCAGCTCAGGTCATGATCCTGGAGTCCTGGGATCGAGTCCCACATCAGGCTCCCTGCAGGGAGTCTGCTTCTCCCTCTGACCCTCTTCCCTCTCATGCTCTCTGTCTCTCATTCTCTCTCTCTCAAATAGATAAAATTAAAAAAAAAAGAACTGTATTTAATTTTATTTTTTTAATTTTAAGTAGGCTCCACACCCAGCATGGAGCCCACCACAGGGCTTGAACTCATGACCTTGAGATCAAGACCTGAGCTGAGATCAAGCGTCAGACACTTAACTGACTGAGCCACCCAGGCACCCCCAGAACCATATTTTAAACCTTTGGGTAATAAGACTTCCAATTTTGCCTTCCAGAAAGAACAATAATGCCTAACACGAATCTGTAAAAATAACAGGCTATGCCTTATTTTGCTATTTTTCCAATTCTCTGTAAGAGAACCCACTACTACTTATAAGCACTACTGACTCTTTGGCTATATATAAAGTAAGAGTCTAGTTACGCTTGGGTGGTTCAGTCAGTTAAGTGTCTGACTCTTGGTTTTGGCTCAGGTCATGATCTCAGGTCCTGGGATCAAGCCCTGCTCCGGGCTCTGCACTCAGCACAGAGTTGGCTTGTCCCTCTCCCTTCCCCTCTGCTCTTCCCCCACCCTCTCTTTCTCTCTCTCTCTCTTTTTCTCAAATAAATAAAATCTTTAAAATAAAATAAAATAAGAGTCTAGTAAAGAGTTTTTGCTCTCACATTAGACATGAAGATGTTTACTTTCTTATTTTTACGTATCACTTGTTAAAAATATTATTTTAACAAAAAGATAATAACCCCTTTAAAATACTTTTATAGAACCATGGCTATGACCAAAGTTTCTACTCTTCCAAAAAGTTAAAATGTCCTTAAGTCTGTTCCTGACAAATAAATTCAGAAAAGTGACAAGTGGAACTCAAGGTGCCCTTCAAAATTGAAATTGTAATATTGTATGTATACTTTCTAACAGGCCTTAATTCTCTTTAAAATACTATCAGTGGTGTGACTCTCCTTCCAATTCAGCATTTTTCATGGGGGTGAGAGAAGTTTTGAGCTAGACTCTGACCATCTCATATCGATAGACAGAGTGTTACCCAGAAAATTGCAGATTATCAGATTATCAGCGGTGGACTCTAATATGTTCCTAATGATTGTGTAAGCAACAATTACATAACCTTCAAGTGAGGCCATTTGTGAATTGATCATTATCCTGCCCAGCCCTTATAGACTATAGTTTTTTGGAGTTTGTTTCCTATTTTTACCCACATTCCACTCTCTAAATCTGTCTTCTAAATTATACTTTCAATTAGACATTGGTCAGGGATGGATGACTTCACAGAGGATAGCCAACCAAAGAAACATTCTTTCTTCAATGTCATAGACTTTTCTGCACAAGGTGTTGCTTTGAAAAAACTGTTGTCATCCAACAGACTTTTGTTGTGTACCAGAGACTTTCAACATCAGGGTATGTGGCTTAAGGATGGGGGTTCAGGTTGGAATAAAAACAAGCAAGGAGGCACTGAGAGGGAAACACAGAGGTTCTATTGCTCTGTGGCACATTGCTCCTAGAGTATTATAAAATTCTTGTTAACTTGCTAGTGTGTGACTTACAAAGCAACAACAGCTGAGGTGCACCAGGACACAGTCCCCATTTCTTTAGTATCTCTTCCCCTGACATCACTGAAATGCTGTGATTTTGAAGACATGCCTTGTAGTATACCCAGCTGTGAGAAGAAAGCAGCTGTCCATGCTGGGACATTAGCCCACCCTGGGCTCAGGGGCTCAGACCAGGTCTGACGCTGAAATCTGGTGTTCTCTCCTTGCCCTCAGTGCCCAGTCCCCGTGTATCCCACTGGCTCCTGCATTAACACAGAAATACATAGCTTGTATCTTTGCATTTCACTGGGAACTTATTCAGTTTATTATGGGCAAGTAATAAACTGAATAAATTGGTTGTAAGCAAAAGCAAAACAAAACAAAACCTGGGGGACCTTTAGCACAGGTACTTTCCCTCGTGCTCCCATGTGTTCTCCTCTGGTAGGGAGGAGTTCATATATGCAAATCCCTTCATGCTTCCTCTCAGCTGCTCAAAGCCTCCTTCTGAAACCTTGGTTCTCACAACATTCCCATCTTCCTTATTTTTACCTTCCAAATCCTATCAAAATTTACCTGCCCAGTGTTTAATCCTTTCTTGTTAGTAGAAAGCTGCCTGATTTTGGATAATAGCTTAATGCTAGGAGATAGAAGGTTTTCTCAGGGATGTAACATTTTCATATGAAGGGGCGAGTCTTTAATGATGGCATTTCAGATTCCTTGATAAGTCAGAGGAAGAGATTTGCAGATACAGGGATTAAAAACAACTTTGTCTGCCTGGTCTTGCTACTAAACAGAAGAACAAATTAATTGTGGAAAACAAATAAATCATGGAAAGAAAGCAAGATTATTTCAAAGGTAGACACACGTCAGTGGGTCAGAGAGCCATTGGCAATTCCGTAGTTTGTATATAGAAATGCCTCATTCAAATGGCAGGCTTGGAGTTGCTTTCACACAGTACTTCACAAAACAAAATTGATGAAAATGTTAACTGACCCCATTAAAGAATGGGGGGGTTGCTGTTATTGAAAAGTGTTAAACCACTCCTCAATTTTCCCTCCTAGATGCCAGCCACCTTTGCAGTCAGGTAACATATTTATTGAACACTTGTAACGTGCCAGGCATTTGTTAAATCTTTTTGTAACATAAATACAGGATTTTTTTCATATGCAAGATCATATGAAAGTCTTGTGTTTATCTATACTGAAACATAAGTTGTAACACTAGAAATTATCTATATAATCTACAAATGACATTATGCACATTTATCCTGCATAGGAAGAAAATAATCATTTGACTGCTATATCTTTTCCATATAGCCCAATCATGAAGCAGTGAAAAAAAATCTAATAATGCATTTCCCCTATCCCAAATCATCACATTCCTAAACACACATAGATAAATAGGCTCATCCAGTCATCCCATTTTTATTCATGAATATACTATACAAAGACAGACACAGAGACACTCACTCTATTATATTCTGAAATGCCCTCACTTCTCTGTAGAGGTACGTACTACGTATTCACTGAGGTACTTACTGTTTACAGACTAATATGACCTGCTGAGAGGAGGCATTGGAAGAAACATCAACCAGAACAACGGCAACTGATTTCACACAAGAAGAACCATTAAAGATCACTGGAGCCTTGTACTCTGCCCTTGGTAGATTATAGAATGACATACTGATGGATTTGGAATGTTAAAATATTCCAGAGATAAGATTATAAACTCCCCAGTAACTATACCAAGAATCTCATCTAATTAAAATTGCAAAAATCTTCCACCAGATTTCTCACAGACAGCTATTTATTTATTTATTATAAGATTTTATTTATTTATTTGAGAGAGAGCAAATTAGAGAGCACAAGCAGGGGAACAGCAGAGGGAGAGGGAGAAGCAGGCTCCCTGCTGAGCAAGAAGTCTAATGCAGGACTCGATCCCAGGACCCAGACGTCTGCACAGACAGCTATTTAAAAAATAAATTCAGGGCACCTGGGTGGCTCAGATGGTTAGGCATCTGCCTTCGGCTCAGGTCGTGATCCCAGGGCCCTGGGATCGAGTCCCGCATCCGGCTCCCTGCTCCTTGGGAGCCTGCTTCTCCCTCTGCCTCTCTCTCTCTCTCTCTCTCTCTCTCTGTTTCTCATGAATAAATAAATAAAATCTTAAAAAATAAAATAAAATAAAAAATAAATTAAGATTGGGGGCGCCTGGGTGGCTCAGTTGGTTAAGCGACTGACTCCAGCTCAGGTCATGATCCTGGAGTCTGGGGATCAAGTCCCACATCAGGCTCCCTGCTCAGCAGGGGATCTGCTTCTCCCTCTGCCCCTCCCCCTTCTCAGGCTCTCTCTCTTTGACTTTTTCTCTCTCAAATAAATAAATAAAAATCTTTAATAAAAAATAAATAAAAAATAAATTCATATTGAAGAGAATGTTTTCTCATGACTGGGTGAAATAACATTTCTTCAGGTGGAGTCCATGACCACCAGCATCAGAATCATCATGGACATCTTAAAATGCAAATTAGTGGCTCCCTCTCTTTATCTACTGAATGCAAATTCAAGGTTGTTTTTTATGCACACTTGAGGAAAGACACACTAGTCTGTCTCTGGATGACCCAGGTGCTCGGGTGCTCACTCTTTTCCTGCAGTCTAGCAACAAGCTGGCTCAGCAGAGAGGCTGTGAGGTCTGCAGACAGAAATGAGTTGATAAGAAAAACTCTTCAGGCAAGTGGTGTCAAAAGCTTGTTTTTTAAACAAATAAGGTTGTAACCCCAAAAGAAAAGCACAAAGTTTTCCAAATCGACTAGGCGATCCCTGCTCCCGCCCTACTCCTCCATAAATATGTGAGGTAGCAGGGAGTAATGTTCCTGCTACATGTTCTTCTGGAACATTTCCTGAAGTTCATCCAGTTGTGCCAGCCCAGGCACAGCTCTCCACGAGTTGGTGAGCAGCTAGGGGATCCTGTGCATTTGGTTAGCTCTGAGTCTGTAAATTTTTGTTTGGGGTCTGCACTGTGTGTTTTTGTATTTATTCAGGCCACATATTGTTTGATAATACCAAAGTTTGAAAACCACTATGTATGTATTATTTAATATATTTACCTATGATATGGAAGAAGTAAACAGCCCATCAAAAAGCATACCCTTACTCCCATAGATGACTTCGATTTTTTTTTAAGATTTTATTGATTTAGTTGACAGAGAGAGACACAGTGAGAGAAGGAACATAAGCAGGGGGAGTGGGAGAGGGAGAAGCGGGCTTCCCGCGGAGCAGAACCCGATGTGGGGCTCAATCCCAGGACCGTGGGATTATGACCTGAGCTGAAGGCAGATGCTTAATGACTGAGCCACCCAAGGGCCCTGTAGATGACTCATATTAGATAGTTAGGAGTCATATAAGTGAAATAAATTGCATATAAATAAATAGCAGAAATATTTTTTGGAAATTTTACTTAAAGAAGTATCTACTTTAACTTAGATGTTTCCTTAAGCTAAAACTTAATAGTTACTTTTTGGAAAAATGTAGTGAATTCTTAAGCATGTGTGTTGATTCTATGGTATCAGTTCAATACATTTATAGCTCAAGAGTTCCTGTGTCTATTGAATAAGATTCTCCTTTTGCCAGTTAATGTTAGCATGACAAAATTACAGAGACAATTCTTAAGAAGTTTAAGTAACTCTTTGATGACCTCAGTCAAGTAGGTGAAAATTTTGTAATAGGGTCAATAGACTGAAAACTGTCTCTTGTTGGGATAAAACCATGTGCATCACCATTTGTAATATTGTATTCTGAGTATTACATCTGTAAGGAAAGCCAAAGGAGGGAAGATCCAGAAGAAGACAAAGTAACAACTTGAATGGGGAACCACTGAAGGAGTACATTAATAATCAGGTTAAAACTCTTCAGAAAAACAAAGGCAGAAAGGAGAGAAGACCTATGTGTGAAATCATAAAGGGATGAAAAAGATAAGCATAGTTGTTCACTAAATCCTGAAATCATAGAATGAGAGTGCATCTCTAAAACTTTATGGAGGTAAATTTAGGCTAATTAGATAGAAGTATAACTCATGTAAAAAAATAGAACTCAAATTACTGTAAATGGTGATATAGTTGATTATTTACAACTTAAGATAAACCAAAGGCTGATAGAGTCTTAGTGAGGTGCAATGAGTGGTGAGTTCCTAAACTTAGAAGTTGATATCCAAGAGGATAGCCAAGACTGGCTACCCCTTGTCTAGTGATGCAAACCCTAGAGATAAAAAATGTTTGATGGCCCATGCAATCAGTCAATGTGGTAATTATTCTGATTTTAGCAAATAAAAACCAGAAGAATAGAGAAAAATAAGTAACTAGTAAAAGAACCACAGGATACTTGTGCAAACAATTGTAATGAACATTTGTACATAATTTGTAAATTTTATCATACATATGAAAGTTAATTTTTTCATATAATATTAGCATGTGATTCACTTTTTGCACTATTGTGAGATAAACATGTTCTATAGACCTATAGGTCCTATGTAATCTGTGGATCATTCCCTCCCCCACCCCTCTGAGATTATCATCTATCACTGTCCTCCTTGCTGTTCCTCCAGCACACTCACCTTTTCCTGCCTCACTGCCTTCACCTGTGCTGCCCTCATTGCCTGGATGCTCTTTTTCCACAGTTACCCATAGCTTGCTCCCTCTCTTCACCAAAGGTTGTATGGAAATCTCACTTTATCAGAAAGCTATTCCCTGACTTTCCCATCAAAAATACCACTGTCTTTGCTGGTCCTTTACCCTGTTTTTTTTTTTTTTTCTTAGCACTTAACAATACCTGATATAGTATATATGTATTTGCTTATTGTGTCTCCCCCACTAGAATTTAAGTCAGCTCTGTGTTGAGGAGGGACTTTATATCCCAAATCCAAAACAATGCCCAGCATAGAACATGCATTCATGCATTCAGAAAATACTTGTTGAATGTGGAGGATGAACCAGGTTCAGTAAATTTTGGACTACTGCTTATGATGGATGGCAAAGGAATTAAAGCTATGGTCAAATACAAATGCCTTCTAAACAGCTAGTGACCCATTACTTAGATTCTGGGTAACATAGATACTGTTGCTTTGCTTGCTACAACACAAATTTGAAGAAGAGCTGGGTTTATGATTCAATTCAATAAACAGTTTCATCAAGGTAACTCTGCCCCTTAAGCACTCTCATCAGCTAATACTGAAAAATCCAAAGCCCACCCCCAGATTTCTGTGAATTTCCTAGGAAGATTCTGATTTTTTCCTGCTTTCACCACCTTCGTTCAGTTTTGTAATCATCTCATCATCTTGTGCCTGGTTTGTCTTCTGCACCTGTTGAATCACATGTGGAACTTCTCCCTAGTTTTCAAAAAACTCAAGCAAATTTGACACTTTCAGGAAGTGGAAGAAATTCCATTTATGGGGGGTGGGGGAATTGGAGCAGTTAGAGCAACAGAAACAACTTTAAGTGAATGTTAAAGAGTCTTGTTTCTTTTTTTTTTTTTAAAGAGAAGGTTGACAGACATCTAGAGCTTTCTGCACAACTGTTTTTTTTTTTTTTAGATTTATTTATTTATTTGACAGAGAGAGACACAGCAAGAGAGGGAAGACATGCAGGGGGAGTGGGAGAGGGAGAAGCAGGCTTCCCATGGAGCACAGAGCCCGATGCGGAGCTCCATCCCAGGACCCTGGGATCATGACCTGAACCCAAAGCAGACGCTTAACAAGGTGCCCCTAAAGAGTCTTGTTTCTTACACTCTTTCTGCCACCCCACCATAAGAGACTCTTGATTGGTTAATTCATTCTTATGGTTTCTCTTTTTCTCCATTACATCACATTCCTGGTGTCCTCTCTCTGAGATGGTCTCCAGAGAACTTCACATTCTTCTCCCTGTCTTTGGTTCCTACTCCCAAACTCAGCTCTGGGTTGGTGTTTTTGTTTGTTTTTTAATACTCAAATTCATCAAGGTGCTCAGCAGAAAAAAAACAAAACACACAAAAAACCTCCAACAACCAACTTCCTTTCTTAAGATCCACCTTCAAAGGAGATGCAATTGTTTTCTTAGTTATGAAAAGTTAGCTAAGGTTAGTAGTTCTAAGCAGTACAGTATATTTCATATCGTTATCGGTCTTAAATCTTTTGGGAAAACAGTGCATAGCTTAGGTATAAAAGAACTACCATATTTTTGTGGGTATTTCATTGTAACAGAAAGGAAATTAACATTTATTGAAAGACTACTATATGTGAAGCACTATATTTATAAATTACATATTTACTGGACCCCTATCTGGCAGCCACTTTTACTTAAGGCACTTCCTAGACCTCACCCTCCAGTTTTCCCATCCATGAAACATCTGGACTGTCCCTGGGGAATTTGTGACCATGGTCAGCAACTCCGTCCACGCAACTTAATGTTTACAGACAATTGGAGCATCCAATCACTTTTGTCTAAGAGAGTACAAAGATCACCTTGCGAGAAAGTTCAGACCTCTTGTTTTTTTTTTGTTTCTTTTAAATTTTTTTAAAGATTTATTTATTTTGAGAGAGTGAGAATGAGAGAGAGAGAGCACATGCGAGGAGGGAGGGTTAGAGGGAGAAGCCGGCTCCTCGCTGAGCAGGGAGCCCAATGCGGAACTCGATCCCGGGACTCCAGGATCATGACCTGAGCCGAAGGCAGTCGCTTAACCGACTGGCCACCCAGGTGCCCCTCTTGTTTTGTAAGACTGGGCCTTTAACTGGTGTTAAAATGCGTATATATAATGTGTTTTAGGATCATGTTCCCTTTTTGACTAGAGGCGTGGCTTCGGAGAAGGTTAACTTTTAGCCAGAATTTGAGGGGCTTCAAATCCCTTTTCTAGTCCTAAATCTCCACTCTGAAGAGTAAAATACGTAGTAGGTAACAGACACGAGTCCCTGCTTCCTCTGCGGCAAAGGCCAGGATGCGAATAACACCAGGGTCATCGAACAGGCCCGGACAAACGCTAGGCCAACGCGACCGGCGGGAAAGCGCACGGAAGCTTAGTCTAGCCGGGGCCCTGCCCTCGCCGCCCACCCAAAGCGTCCTTTTTAACCCTCCCACCTCCCTGGTGTGAGCAAGACTGCGGATGAGGAAGTAGTCACTGGCGGGCGGGGGCGCGCGCGCTCGCAGCCCCTCCTCTCCATGACGTCGAAGACGCGACGCGTCGCAACGCAGTGCAAACTGGGAAAAGGGGATGAGCTGGGCTGGTTTCCGTCGGGGTAGCGAAGGCTAATTCTTCTTCGAGTTGGTGGAAGATGGGCCTTTGGAGAGGAGGCCGGCGATAGTCAAGCGCGGCCGGCGCCACGGTGAGTGTAGTTCTGGGTCCTGGCCTTTGTTCCTCAGGAAGCCGTCTGCATTGAACACCTTTTCTTTTCACAAGCTGCTCGTCACCGGGGAGACAGGTCCTGTCCGACAACCCTGAACATAGAATCGGCTTTTAGAGGAAGGGCCCAACCTCGGGTCTTTCCCGCTGCCTCCCCAGGGTTGTCCAGTGAGTTTTGTGTAGTTTTTTCAGGTTTTCCGGTCTTAGAAGGTGGCCTTGACGATCCCTCGTTCTTCTTCAACACTTAGACCCGACTTTGACCTCCTTCCTCTGGCCTCCGTTTTCTGATTTTCTGCTATCGAGCTACAGTCCCAGGCCTTTAATACAGCCCCTCACAGTGTTTCCCAGTACCTTCTCTGTCTCAGTCAAACTTAGTTTTAGTGAAGTCCAAGTATGAGTTTAAAGAACCTATAAGCTCAGTTAAAACTATGACTTCCCTAAATAAAAGCTTTTCTTTGCTAAAATGTGGCCTCTCCTAGAGTTGTGGGACAAGTAAATTTCACCTCCACAGAACCCCGAATCGCAGTGATGTTCATTTATACATAAAGCTGCAGACTACACTTTGGATTTAATTCTTTTCTCCAGTTTATTCTGTGACCTTGAAGCAAGTCACTTAATCACTAACAAAATATTTACCTGAAGGAATTTAATATTTCTTAAGCACCCTGAGGGTTTCAGATGAAAGGGATGTTACTGTTTCTGAATCTGCCAGCAGTGTTAGTTTTGTATATCTTTTGCTGAAGCCATTAAAAATGTCAAGTGGTATTTGTTAAGGAACTGTACCTGTTCTAGGCCTGCTCTGTGGCTTTGCTATGTAAGCAGATTTTGCATCTCAACATTCTGCTTAACGTTCATTGTTGAATGTCTTTCCTGATGGATTTAGATAGTTTGTCATGACTCCACAGTACTGGGCCATTTTATCTGAAAGGTGATGTAGGTTGTGCTATGCGTTTATCCTATTGCAGTGGCTGCCTTGAAATGTGTATTCTTTTTCTTGTGACACATTGGGTACATCTTTAAAATTAGATAGTAGGAACCTTATAGTAAAACAACAGTTTGTTATTAATGACATAAATATGCATTAATTGCACATAAGTGTGTAGGTATGTATCGTATTCTTTGAGAAAACAATGCATGAGAAAAACTAACAAAAACATTTTAAAGGTGTCTTTTTAGTATTTAACTTTATGTATTACTTGACCTTTAATAATCATTATAACTATTTGTTTATTAATATGAACATATCAGGAAAGATCCAAAATGGCTTTTGTAAAGTAAGACAGTTGGAAAATAAATCCAGCACATCAAATTTTTTTCCATAAAATGTCTAGCATTATATTTTCATTATGAATTTTTCTACATGAAGATGCAGTTATTTTTGTAGAGATTAGAGGAAAAATGTGCCCATCAAATATGAGTTGCTAATCTTATTGGGTATACTTAAGGAAACTTTTTTTTTTTTAATCGTGGTTATTGTCCCAATTACCTATTGATACATAACAAATCACTCCAAACAAAGTAGCTTCAAACTGTTATGTTTTATCTTTTATATTTCTGTGGGCTAACTGGAGTCAGCTGGTTGGTTCTCACTTAGAGTTTCATGCATTTGTGGTCAGATAGGCAGCCAGGGTTGAAGTCATCTGAAAGCTTAACTGAGTTGGACATCCAAGATGGCTCATTTGCATGAATGGCAGTTGATGTTGGCTGGTAGTTCAGCTAGGGATGTCATCTGGAGCACCTATGCATGACCTCTTCATGGGGCTTGGACTTTCGTAGCATGAGTTTGAGTTTCAAAAGCAAGTTATGTTAATGCCTTAATAGTTGGTTTAATATTTATCTGGTCTGTCTGTGGACCTAATCTCTACTTACATATTTACATCTCTATCAAGGCATCTTTAGATGTTACTTTTGCATACATGTTTAAAATTTCCTGTGAATCAATGATTCTTATTTGGTAGTAATTTGCCCACCAGGGGACATTCAGCAATGTCTGGAGACATTTTTGGTTGTCACAGCTGGAGGGGGATGAATTACTACTGGCATCTAGTGGGTAGAGGCCAGGGGTGCTGCTAAATATCCTGCAATGCACAGGGCAGCCTCCTATAACAAAGTTTTATCTGGTTCAAAATAAGAATAGTGCCAGGTTGAGAGATGCTGCTTGTACACTGATCAGTTTTTTAAACTAGTGTTGGTTTGTTGTTGTTGTTGTTGTTAAACAGCACTACCGTTCTATGTGTGTGTACACACCAGAGAAGATTTTCTGTCTCAGTCTGTTCTGTTACACAAGCATATTTCTGCCTTTTTGTGTTCTCTTTTTCAGTGGCCTGCTGGTTATTCTTATCCAAAGTATTATTCCTTGTTCCTATTTCCTTCAAATCCGTCTTGCATATCCCCACTTTGACCCGACCTGAGGTATCATTTTCCCCTTTGAGAACTGGCTTGTTGCCTGTTGAATAAATTATAAACAATTCTTGATGGCTTCAGAAGCCCTCCATAATATGACTCCATCTCCTTACCTAATATAATTTATTGTTAGCCAACAGTTATTAAGTGTTGACAGTAAGGACTGAGGTCAGTGCTAGGGATCTAGCATGTCAGAGTAGTGACATGTAAGGAAGATATGTACTCGGAGTCCCTTGATCAAATTGATTATTTCCCTGTACTGATGGTCCCCAACTTAATATGGTTTGACCTAGGATTTTTCAACTTTATGATTGTGTAAAAGTGATACACGCTCAGTAGAAACTGTACTTCAGATTTTGAATTTTGATCTTTTCTCAGGCAGCAATATGTGGTACTGGGCAGTGACAGTGAGCCACAGTGCCCAGTCAGCCATGTGATGGTGGGGGTGAGCAACTGATAGACTTCCAGCTATTCTGTTTTTCACTTTCAGTATAGTATTCAATAAATTACATGAGATATTAACACTTTATAATAAAATAGGCTTTGTGATAGATGGTTTTGCCCAACTATTGGCTAAGGAAGTGTCCTGAGCATGTTTAAGGTAGGCTAGGCTAAGCTGTGATGTTTGTTGGATTAGGTGTATTAATGTATTTTTGACTTAATGGTATTTTCAACTTCTTATGGATTTATTGGGACATAACCCCTTCATGAATTGAGAAGGATCTGTAATCCCTATAGTAGTCCTTATTTTTCTCATTGCCTTCTGGTACTTAATTCCTCATTTTGTGTCTTTGTTCATGTTGGCTTCCTTTTCTGGAATACCCTCCTTTCTCACTCAATTCATAACTAAATCTTATCCTTAGGGCTAGTTTTTGTCTCTGCCTCATCACATCATCATGAGCACTTCATACTTATGAGGGTCTTAAAACCTAGTCATAATTGTCATTTGGTTGAAATACTATACTAAGGCAATGACACAGATTGTACATACTATAGAATTTAGACCAAGAAATGAACTCCCCATAGCTGGGACCATCAAGGATGAAAGAAGTGGAACTTAAGTTGGTCCTTGAAGGAAGAGGGACCAGCACAAAGAGAGTGCACTCTAGGCTGGATGAAGCTACACCAAATTTTCTCCTTCTTTTGGGGCACCTGGGTGGCTCAGTCGGTTAAGCGTCTGCCTTCGGCTCAGGTCGTGATCCCAGGGTCCTGAGATCGAGCCCCGCATCAGGCTGCCTGCTCTGCAGGAAGCCTGCTTCTCCCTCTCCCACTCTCCCCCTGCTTGTGTTCCCTCTCTCGCTGTCTTCTTCTGTCAAATGAATAAATAAAAATCTTTTTTTTAAAGATTTTATTTATTTGACAGAGAGCACAAGCAGGAAGAGCAGCTGAGGGAGAAGCAGGCTCCCTGCTGAGCAAGGAGCCCAATGCGGAACTCAATCCCAGGGCCCTGGGATCATAACCTGAGCCAAAGGCAGACACTTAACCGACTGAGCCACCCAGGCATCCCTGAATAAATAAAAATCTTTTTTTTTTTTAATTTATTTATTTGACAGAGGGAGACAGCGAGAGAGGGAACATAAGCAGGAGGAGTGGGAGGGAGAAGAAGGCCTCCCGCCGAGCAGGGAACCCGATGCGGGGCTCGATCCCAGGACCCTGGGATCACGACCTGAGCCGAAGGCAGACGCTTAACGACTGAGGCACCCAGGCGCCCCAGTAAATAAAAATCTTAAAAAAAATGTTCTCGGGGTGCCTGGGTGCCTCAGTCATTAAGCATCTGCCTTCGGCTCAGGTTGTGATCCCAGGGTCCTGGGTTCGAGCCCCACATCGGGCTCCCTGCTCAACGGGAAGCCTGCTTCTCCCTCTCCCGACTCCCCCTGCTTGTGTTCCCTCTCTTGCAGTGTCTCTCTCTGTCAAATAAATAAATAAAATCTTTTTAAAAAAAATGTTCTCCTTTTTTTGACTTCCCAGTGACTGGAGTCACATACTAATATACAGTGTAGCAATTAATTGTTGGCGTATTATTTAATAGGTATTAGTTTGGTCTTGGTAACTAAACTAAGACATTTGGATCAGAAGCCCTATGGTACTCTCTTTATCCCCTAGAGCAATGTCACTCAAAGTAGCCAGTCTGTGTTATAGGCTTGAAGCTTGTACCACAGTATAAATTAGTGGACTGCTTTCTTCACAGAGAAGGTCTTGCTACTAGTGTGCTTAATGGATTTACATCTGTCATAAATTTCTTATTTTATCACAGACTGGTAACAGTTCCCCAGCTGTCTCTGGTCTGTGGGCCACACTTGAAGTAGCATTGCTCTGCAGAACTTTTACACTTTTTCAGTTGTAACCTGTAGTAAGAAATAACATTTTACATTTCAATCCAGTGTTATATGCATACACATACACAACCCAAACTGAAGTTTCATGAAACAGTACTTAACCTTACTATATGTGGACATGCTCTGATATTTTCTCTTCAATTTTATTTTTTTAAATGCTGATTATGACCTTATGGATTTGGAAACACTGCCCTTGGGGCACCTGGGTGGCTCACTCGGTTAAGCATCAGACTCTTGGTTTCAGTTCAGGTCATGATCTCAGGGTGGTGGGATCCAGCCTCCATGTGGAGCTCTGTGCCCAGTGGGGATTCTGCTTGGGATTCTCTCCCTCTCTCTCCATCTGTTCCTTCTCCCCCTCCCTCCCTCTCTTTTTCTCTGCCTCCCTCTCCTCTCAAATAAATAAATAAATCTTAAAAAACAAAAAAACACTGCTCTCACACAATTATTAGCTCAGTGCTAGACATATAGTAGATATTCAAAAAATACCAGAAGTTTTAGCAATGACTAATTCTTAAAAGGGTTGAGCCTTCTTAATACTTTAGGATTACTTTAAAATATTTCACGATTACTTACTTGTCTGTGGCATTTAAACTAGAATGAGTATAGGGTGCCTGGGTGGCTCAGTTGGTTAAGCGACTGCCTTCGGCTCAGGTCATGATCCTGGAGTCCTGGGATCGAGTCCCACATCGGGCTTCCAGCTTGGTGGGAAGTCTACTTCTCCCTCTGACCCTCTCCCCTCTCATGCTATTTCTCTCTCTCTCTTAAATAAATAAATAAATAAATAAATAAAATCTTAAAAAAACTAGAATGAGTATAGATTGGATTATGTGAAATTTAAGGCAATCAAAAGATATAATGAGTGCTGTTGCTATTTAAGGGGAGAGAGGGACTGAGATGATGGATGCCCAATGGAGACAAACTTTGTTCTACTTTCAGCATTGCCAAGGACCTAGGCAGTGGCTGGTGTGAAGCCCTAGTTAAGATATCAGGACCAGTTTGACCACAAACCTCAGTCTTCACCTTTTTACTTTTTAGTCTTCACTCTGGTTCAAGTCATCTATCTTTACTCTTTCTCTTGGGAAGAATCAGAAGGCTGTCATAAACAGAGAGGGGGGATACATACGCCTTCCTCCCCCCCCCCCATTTTGTTAACTAATTTTCAGCACTGTCTGGATTTCACTTTTGGAGCATTGCTGTGTGACTAAAGCTGAAGTATTTAAGATTTACACATTTTAAGAAAATTATTTTTTTAGAAGAACTTTAATTTTTCTCACATATACTTTTTTATTTTTTAACACACAATCCTTTTTGAAGCATAACAGTTTTAATAGGTTGTATGTTATATTCAGTTCTAGATATAAGCAAGTAGGTTCTATTGAACATTCTTTTATAAGTATCAGTAGGATTGTTACAACAACAAAAAACTGCTGCTGCTCTTTTCCTTGTTTTTACTGTTGCAGCCAAAATAAATTGTGAATTCATTCAGTCATATATTTTATGTCAACCTATTTTGAAATCTTTAAAGGCAAAGTGCAGCAGAATGACTGATCAAGAATTTAACACATTAAATTTCACATAGATTTAAGTTGCATGTGTATCCTTCTTTGCTTTCTCATTTGATTGGGGAAAATACCCTTTACATTGTACTTTGACTTCTGCAGAAATCTGTGATTGTAGAGGCTGAAACAGCAATTAAGGCAATGCTGTAAGTATTTTTAACACCAGGCATCTTATTCGACAGTGAAACTTATATAATTTTGTAAATGAAAATGAAAACAACTGTGGTCCTTTGATAACATTATCAGAGAAAATTGTTACTTATTTCAGCTGTTCTCAAAAATCATATAAGGACAGGAGAGTCTGGCTGGTTCAGGTCAGTAGAGCGTGCTGCTCTTGATCTTGGCATTGTAAGTTTGAGCTTCACATTGGATGTAGAGATTACTGAGGGGCACCTGGGTGGCTCAGTCAGTTGAGCTTCTGACTCTTGATTTCAGCTCAGGTCATGATTTCACGGTTTTGAGATCAAGCCCTGTATCGGGCTCTGCACTCAGCATGGAGTCTGTTTGTCCCTCTCTCTGCTCCTTCCCCCCTGCTCGTGCTTCCTCTCTCCCTCTCTCTCTCTCTAATATAAATAAATAAAAATCTTTAAAAAAAATCAACTAAGGATACAAAAGTTAACTTTAAACTGTCAGTAAAAAGTTTGTCACTATAATCTTATACCTTCCCTCCATGTGTCTAATCATTAGCCAAGTCCTCTATCTTTGCAGTGTCTCATGTATCTGCCTCCTTCATTCCATCTCTCCTGCCCTAGTTCTGACCTTCATCATCTCTCCTTAGGATCATTATCATAGATTACTAGTGTCTTTCTTGTCTTGTCTTTTAAAGCCTAACTCTAGCATTTCAGTTTGGATCACATAACTCTTCTTCAGAATCTTATGGTTTTCTTTTACTTTTAGAAAACAAAGTAAATGCTTTATTGTGACATTTAAGGTCTTGTATTTTCTGTTCCCAGACTGTTTTTTCAGGCTTTCCTATCTAGTAGATCCTTGCTCATTCTCTGTATTGGCTAGTTCCTCAAGATGTTCTTTACTCTCTTGGTTTTTTTCCCTCATACAGTACCTCTTCTCTATCAAAAACCTTCTCCTACCAAGATTCACATAAATGTTGTCTTTTCCAAGATCCCTCTAGTCATACTTAATCTTTCTTCTTAATTTGTCTTATTGTACGTTATTTATAACTCTTTAGAGTTAGATATCTTACTGTGTTGTATTACCACTGCTTACAACTTTTTCTTTCACATTAGTTTTTTTATTTTTTTTTAAGATTTTATTTATTTGAGAGAGAGAGAATGAGAGATAGAGAGCACAAGAGGGAAGAGGGTCAGAGGGAGAAGCAGACTCCCTGCTGAGCAAGGAGCCCGATGTGGGACCCGATCCCGGGACTCCAGGATCATGACCTGAGCCGAAGGCAGTCGCTTAACCAACTGAGCCACCCAGGCGCCCTCACATTAGTTTTTTTAAACTTTCTGGGGAAAGATATCATATCTAATCTTTGAGTTCCTGGAAGCACAATGTCTTCTATACAGCAGGATATCTGTGAATGTTTGAATTTAATTTAACCTTGAGGTAGGTAATGGTTTACAATTTTAAGTTACCTAGGTAGCACATGTAGTTTTTATATTAGTTTTTCAAGGAGCCAAGCTTTAAAGGTAAACATGAGAAACAGATTCACCTGAGAATATATTCTAGACCTTTATTTTAGAAGGTTCAAATCAATAGCTTTCTTTCCCCAGCCAAGAAACCTAATTGTCATGAATCTACAAAATAGACTCTGACTTTTTGAACATACATTCTGTGGTTAGACCACTAGCACTTGTGACCCAGATAGAGGATAGAATTGGAAAAACAGATACTTTCAGACTGGTACCTGGCTAATCTGCCTAATTCTGGCTTCAGTCCCTGTCTTAGTACACTTAGTAGTATCACCAACAAAAAGTGATTGGGCTTTTGGGGAATTACATTTCAAGAGGTAGCCTGTATCAGGGGAGCAAATGTTGGCTTTCTGTTGGTTAAGTAAGCTTCAGATCTTAGCTGAACTAGTTGAGAGCAGAAAAGTCAAGAGTAGTTCTTGTTACTGTTACCTTACTGTCTTCTGGCCCTCATTAATAGTCCCAACTCCAATGTCCCCTGCCTCTACCACAGGTTTCCTTAAACACCTTCCCAAAGAGTTAGTTTCTTGACCTTACATTGCTTTCCCTTAGTCAAATGTATTTCTCCTCAACTGTTGCTTCTTATTATTTCAGTAGAAATCATGTTCCTGGAGAACCATCCCACTCTATCCCAGCATTCTCTTTTTTATTGCCAGTTTGTTGTTGTTGTTATCTACAGCCTGCTAACATTTCTTTATTCCTTAATGCTCATGTTCTTGCTTCCATTCACACCACTGTATGGAAGCTGTCTGTATTCCAAAAGTTTTATGTATCAGGCTCTTCCAATATTCCAAATATATATATATTTTTTTATTTTATTTCTTTATTTGAGAGAGAGAGAGTGTGAGCACAAGTGGGCAGAAAGTCAGAGGAAGAGGGAGAAACAGACTCACTGCTGAGCAGGGAGCCCAATGCGGGACTCGATCCCAGGACCCTGGGATCAAGACCTGAGCCAAAGGCAGTTGCTTAACCACTGAGCCACCCAGGTGTCCCCCAAATATATTTTTTAAATCAATATTTAAAAACATATTTTGTGTTTGCTTGTTTTACCCATACTTCCTAACTTTCACATGTGTCTGGTATTTTCATGTTTATAAACAATTGCACATTTTTATTCATATTTGCATTGTTATACAATATAGTTAAGAGTTTTCTTTAAAAATTTTTATGAAATATATGTTATGTTACTTATATTCTTTTATATGTTATAAAGCATTATAGTAAAATGATTACCCTGTGATCACCTTTGAATGTGCCACCCAACTTGAGGAATAAAACCTTACTGGTATCCCTAAAGCTCCTTGTATGTGCCTCCTGATTACATCCTCTGCCTCTCCAGAAATAGAATTTTCTGTTTATCATTTCCTATCTGCCTTTATAGGTTTACCTTATTTGAATCCTTAGGCAATACACTGTTCAATTTAGTTTGTTTTTAAACTTTATACAAATGGTGTACATGCCCTACACGCCATATGTATTCCTGCTTTTTCACTCAGAGTTGAGGGGATAAGCAGGAGGTGAGAATATGGTGGGTGTGGGGAGGAGAAGGTGTTCTCTGGTCAAACTGTTTATCCTGTGACGTCAAGGACCATGTCTTACATACTTGTTGTATCTTTAACACATAGCTTAGTGTTTTTTGCAAATTAAGATACTCAGATGATGCTGTTGTCTCTGTAATTGTGAGGAAATCCAAGGGATCCCTATCATACTCTTTACTTAAAAGGAGCTCCAGTGGCGCAATCGGTTAGTGCGCGGTACTTATACTCTTTACTTAATGGGTGCTCTTAGCTGGTTTGGTGATGAATTGTTAATGAATTAGATATCTAACTAGAAGGACATATTTAATGTTTGTTGATCCATTTGGGTGTAATGGTGTGGTCCAGAAGTTTTTTTCCTCTCCTATCACTATAGCTTTAGACACAGAACACAGCCGGGAGTGAAAAGTAGAAAGTACTTATGTATGAAATCACTGTCTCTAAATACATAGATCTGAAACTACTAAATAAAGTGTTTGGCTAAACATGTTTGTAGACACATAGAGCAAGTATAGATGGAAAAAAATGAACATTGTAAAAATGTAACCTATAGAGAAAAATAGCTAGGTTTGGTGACTAAGACAGTGGGTTAATTTCACAGGGTTAGAAGGGATGAGTTTCAGATCACAAAGTATTAGTGTAAAACATGACTCAAATCAAAGCAAATCAGGGCACCTTTGGAGTTTCACATGAGTGAACAAATGCCTCCCTCCCCCCCAAGTTGTACCTTACTGAGCTTTTCAGGATTAGATATTTATGGATGACCATTCATCTAATAAAAGGGAATTGGTAAAATAAAGAGCATTAAGTTAATGAAGTGATAGGGAAAAAAAGTTATCTCTTAAATGCATTTATGTAACTACAGGCATACCTTGGAGGCATTATGAGTTCGGTTCCAGACCACTGCAATAGAAGAAATATCGAAATAAAAAGAATCAAATGATTTTTTTTGTTCTGCAGGGCATATAAAAGTTATGTTAACACTGTACTGTAGTCTAGTTAGTGTGTGATAGCATTATGTCTAAAAAAATGTACAGTCCTTAATTAAAAAAATACTTTGTTGCTGCCTGGAAAGATGGTGGAGTATGAGGACCCTAAGCACACCTTTTCCCAGGGGTACTACTAGATAATGCTCACATCAGCATAAATAACGCAGAAAACAATTTGAAGACTGGCAGAACAAACTCCACAACTAAAGATAGAGAAGAGGCCACATCAAAGATGGTAGGAAGGGCAAAGACACAGTTTGAGAGCAAAATGGCCTGCAGCTGTCTGTGGTGGGGAGGGAACTGGTGGTGAGAAGGGTGAAAAACAGACTTTCACACCAGGGAGCCCACAGGGAAGATGATTCCCCATAACCATTTGCTTTGAAAGTGAGAGGACCTGCATTTTTGGAGTTCCTACAACCAGTGGGACTTACCAGTTTGGAATTTTATTTTATTTATTTATTTTTTATTTTTTAAAGATTTTATTTATTTATTTGACAGAGACACAGCAAGAAAGGGAACACAAGCAGGGAGAGTGGGAGAGGGAGAAGCAGGCTTCCCACAGAGCAGGGAGCCCTACGTGGGGCTCGATCCCAGGACCCTGGGATCATGACCTGAGCCGAAGGCAGATGCTTAACTGACTGAGCCCCCCAGGCGCCCCCTCAGCCTGGAATTTTAAAAATCAGCAGGCTTGGTTCTGGAAGAGCCAGGAGGGCATTAGGAAGTTAAGTCCCCAACCTTGAAGAGACAGCACAGCAAACAGCCTGCAGAGATACAGACTGGAAGCAGTAGTGAAAAATATTGGGGGCAAACAGGAGGGAGAGTAATTTACTCATCTCAGAGTGTGGCCTGGAGAGGCAGGGGATCACGGGGAGACCACATCAGGAGCAAAGGAGCTGGTACATGCCATTTCCTTCCCCTACCCCCCAGTATAAACACACTGCCAGCTGCAGGAACCAGCACAGCACCAACATTCACTACTTAACTTGCATACACCAAGCCCCAGCCCCACACTTCAGCAGATCTGCCCTTCCCAGTCATACTTGGCTCAGTCTGGGCACTGCAGTCCCCCTGCCCTAGAATACTGGTGCAAACCCCACCAACACTTTTGTCTCTTGACCCTTGCATTTTGTGGAACCTCAGTTCTGCCAGCAGCAGTGGCACATCTCATTTTGCAAGCAGACCACCACACACCTTGTTAAAACGCACCCCACCCAGCCTGGGACCAAGCCCTGCCTACAACAGGCAAAGAGCCTCTGCTGACAACTGGACTGAAGGAAAAAGAGGCTAGTTCTCAACAATAGAGCACATATAACACACATAGGAGACACTTCCTGAAGCACCAGTCCCTGGGGAACAGGAGCCATTGCACACAGGGCACTACAGGACCTCTTCTTCATAAGGCCGTTATGACTTATGAAGAAGACTGTGAAGAGCAAGAGATGTAGCTGACTTTTCAAAAACACAGAAACACACAGAGTTAAACAAAATGAGGAGATATAGAAATATGTCCCAAATGAAAGAACAAGACCAAACCACACCAAGAGTGTGGTAATATGCCTGATAGAAAATTTAAAGTAGGGGCGCCTGGGTGGCTCAGATGGTTAAGCATTTGCCTTCAGCTCAAGTCATGATCCCAGGGTCCTGGAATCGAGCCCTGCATTGGGCTCCCTGCTTGGCAGGGAGCCTGCCTCTCCCTCTCCCTCTACTGTTCCCCCTGCTTGTGCTCTCTTGCTCTCTCCATCAAATAAATAATAAAATCTTTAAAAAAAGGAAAAAGAAAATTTAAAGTAATTTTCACAGAGATACTCACTGGACTTGAGAAAAGAGTGGAGGACATCAGTGAGACCCTTAACAAAGAGAGAAAAAAGAATCAGATATCAAGAACATAATAAATGAAATTAAAAATACACTTTATGGAATAAGTAGTAGGATAGATGAAGCAGAGAAATGAATTAATGACCTGGAAAACAGAATAATGGAAAGTAATCAAGCTGAGCAAAGTAGAGGAAAGAAAATTTTGTAAATTGAGAAGAGTCTTAAGAACTTGGTGACTCCATCAAAGTGTAATAACATTCACATTGTAGGGATCGCAGAAGAAGAAGAGATAAGGGGGCAGAAAATTTATTTGAAGAAATAGTAGCTGAAAACTTCCCTAATCTGGGGAAGGAAATATATCCAGATCTAGGAGGCACAGAGATTGTCCCAAAAAATTCAATGCAAGGAGGTCCACCCCAAGACACATGGTAATTAAAAAAGCAAAAAGCAGGGGTGCCTGGATGGCTCAGTTGTTAAGCACCTGCCTTCGGCTGAGGTCATGATCCCAGAGTCATGGGATCGAGCCCCACATTGGCCTCCCTGCTCTGTGGGAAGCCTGCTTCTCCCTCTCCCACTCCCCCTGCTTCTGTACCCTCTCTTGCTGTGTCTCTGTCAAATAAATAAGTAAATTTCCTTAAAAAAAAAAAAAAAGCAAAAACTAGTAATAAAGAAAAAATTTTAAAGCTGCAGAGAAAAGGGGAAAAAAGGGAAACCCCATAAGGCTATCAGCATATTTTGCAGCAGAAACTTTTCAGGCCAGAAGAGAGTGGCATGATATATTCAAAGTGCCAAAAGGAAAAAATCTGCAGCCAACAGTACTCTATCCATCAAGACTATCGTTCAGAAGAGAAGAAGAGATAGAGTTTCTCAGACAAAACTGAAGGAGTTCATGAGCACTAAACCAGCTCAACAAGAAATATTAAAGGGAACTCACTGAGTGGAAAGGAAAGACCATGAGAGTATGAAAAGTAAAAACAGTAAAAATAAGTATTTCTTTAAAAAATCAGTTAAGGGATTCATAAAATAAATGGATGTAAATTGTGACACCATATACCTAAAACTTGGGGTGGGAGAGGAGTACAGAATAGATAAGTTCAAACTTAAGCAGTCATCAACTTAATATGAACTGCTATGCAGATGTTATATACAAACCTAATGGTAACCACAAATAAAAAACCAGTAATAGGGTGCCTGGGTGGCTCAGTCGGTTAAGCGTCTGCCTTCGGCTCAGGTCATGATCCCAGAGTCCTAGGATCAAGGCCCACGTTGGGCTCCCTGCTCCATGGGAAGCCTACTTCTCCCTCTCCCACTCCCCCTGCTTGTGTTCCCTTTCGCGCTGTGTCTCTCTTTGTCAAATAAATAAATAAAATCTTAAAAACAAACAAACAAACCAGTAATAGATATGCAAAGAACAAAGGAAAAGGAATCCAAGTATATCACTAAGGAAAGCCAACAAACTATGAAAGAGAGCAAGAGAAGAAAGAAGAAGAGAAAATCTATAAAAACAACCACAAAACAAGTAACAAAATGTCAGTAATTACATATTTATCAATACTTACTGTGAATGTAAATGGACTAAACACTCCAAACAAAAGACATATATAGCAGAGTGGTTAATAAAACAAGGCCTATCTAGATGCTCTCTGCAAGAGACTCATTTCAGACCAAAAGACACTTGCAGATTTAAAGTGAGGAGATGGAGAAACATTTACTGTGCAGATGGATGCCAAAAGAAAGCCAGGGCAGCAGTACTTTATGTTGGACAAAATAGACTTTAAGACAAGACTGTAACAGAGAGAGACATTAAATAATCACAAAGGGGACAATCCAACAAGATATAACAATTATAAATCTTATGCACCCAACGTGGGAGCTTCCAAAGGCATAAAACTGTAGGAAATAATCAGTAGTAATACAGGAACAATAGGGGACTTTATTTTTTTATTTATCAGAGAGAGAGAGAGAGACAGAGGCCGGCAGAGGGAGAAGCAGGCTCCTTGCTCAGCAAGGAGCCCAATGTGGGACTCGATCCCAGGACCCTGGGATCATGACAGTAGGGGACTTTTAACACCCCATTTGCATCAGTGGACAGATCATCCAAACAAAATCAGCAGAGAAATAGTAGTTTTGTTATTATTATTACTATTTTTTTTTTAGCTATTTAATCTCTATACCCAACGTGAGGCTCAAACTCATGACCCCGAGATCAAGAGTCACCTCCTCTTCCAACTGAGCCCACCAGGCACCCTGGAAACAGTAGCTTTAAATGACCACTGGACCAGATGGATTTACCAGATAGATTCAGAACATTCCATCCTAAAACATTAGAATACACGTTCTCCACAATAGATCATATATAAATCCACAAAACAAGCCTCAACAAATTCAGGAAGATTAGAGTCATACTATGCATCTTTTCTGACCACAACACTGTGAAACTAGAAATCAACCACAAGAAAAAAATCTGCAAAGACCACAAGTATATGGAGGTGAAATAACATGCTATTAAGTAATGAGCGGGTCATCCAAAAAAATCAAAGAAGAAATAAAAAATTACACGGAGACAAATTAAAATAAAAACACAATGATCCAAAATCTTTGGGATGCAGCAAAAGCAGTTCAAAGGGGGGAGTTTGTAGCCAATACAGGGCTACCTCAAGAAGCAGAAATGATCTCAAACAACCTAACCTTAAAGAAGCTAGAGAAAGGAGGAGCTAGAGAAAGAAGGAGCTAGAGAAAGAAGAACAAACATACCCAAAACCAGTAGAAGGAAGGAAATAAAGATTAGAGCAGAAAAAGCAATAACAGATCAATGAAACTAGGAGCTGGTTCTTTGAAAAGATAACAAAATTGGTAAACTTCTGGTCAGACTAAAAAAAATAAAAAAGGAGAGAGTGAACCCAAATAAAAGTACAAATGAAAGAGGAGAAATAACACCACCACAGAAATACAAACAGTTGTAGAGAACATTATGAAAAATTATATGCCAACAAATTGGACAACCTAGAAGAGATGGATAAATTCCTAGAAGCACATAGCCTACCAAAATTAAAGCAGGAAGAGATAGAAAATTTGAACAGACCAGTTACCAGTAAGGAAATTGAGTCAGTAATGAAAAACTCCCAACAAAAGTCCAGGACCAGACGACTTCACAGAATTTTACCAAACATTTGATAGGGACACAGCAAGAGAGGGAACACAAGCAGGGGGAGTGGGAGAGGGAGAAGCACACTTCCCACCAAGCAGGGAGCCCAATGCAGGGCTCGATCCCAGGACTGTGGGATCATGACCTGAGCCGAAGGCAGACGCTTAACAACTGAGCCACCCAGGTGCCCCTCTACCAAACATTTAAAGAAACGTTAATACCATTCTCAAGACTATTCCAAAAAAATAGAAGAGAGAGAGAAAAACTTCGAAATTTATTCTGTGAAGCCAGTACCACCCTGATACCAAAACCAGATAAAGACACCACAAAAAAAAAGCACTACAGGCAATATATCCAATGAACATAGATGCAGAAATCCTCAACAAAATATTAGCAAACTGAATCCAAGAATACATTAAAAAAATCATACATCACAATCCAGTGGATTTATTCCCAGGATGCAAGGGTGGTTCAATATTAACAAATCAATCAACATGATGCATGACATCAGTAAGAGAAGAATGGAAACCATATGGTCATTCCAATAAATGCGGCAAAAGCATTTGACAAAGTACAACATCCATTCATAATAAAAACCCTCAACAAAGTAGGTTTAGAGGAAACATACCTCAACATAATAAAGGCCATCTATGAAAAACATAGCTAATATCCATCCTTAGTGGGTAAAAACAGAACTTTCCTCTAAGGTCAAGAACGAGAGAAGAATGTCCACTCTCACCACTTTTATTCAACATAGTAGGGGAAGTCCTAGCCACAGAAATTAGACAACAAAAAGAAATAAAGGCACCCAAATTGATAAGGAAGAAGTAAAACTTTCACTATTTGTAGATGACATGATGCTATATATAGAAAACCCCAAAGACTTCACCAAAAAAGAACTAGAACTGATAAGTCGGTAAAGTGACAGGATACAAGATCAGTGTACAGAAATCTGTTGGCATTCCTATATGCTAATAATGAGGCAGCAGAAAATTAAGAAAAGAATTATGTTTACATTTGCACCAAAACCAATGAAATATCTAGGAGTAAGTTTAACCAAGGAGGTAAAAGACCTGTACTCTGAAAACTATTAAACATTGATGAAAAAAATTCAGGATGACAAAAAGAAATGGAAAGACATTCCATGCACGTAGGTTAGAACAAATACTGTTAAAATATCTATACTACCCAAGGCAATTTACAGATTTAATGCAATCTCTATCAAAATACCAACAACATTTTCCATTGAACTACAGCAAACAATCCTAAAATTTGTATGGTAACACAAAGGACCCCACATAACCAAGGAAATCTTGAAAAAGAAAAAATAAACCTGGACATATCAGAATTCCAGGCTTCAAGTTATATTACAAAGCTGTAGTAATCAAAACAGTGTGATACTGTTTTGACAGTAGATCAGTGGACCAGACAGTAGATCAGTGGACCAGAATAGAAAAACCCAGAAATCAACCCACAATTGCATGGTCGATCTTTGACAAAGGAGGCAAGAATATACAGTGGGAAAAAGACCATCTCTTCAACAAATAGTTTTGGACTATCTGGACAGTGAAATGCAAAAGAATGAAACTGGGCCACTTTCTCTAACCATACACAAAAATAAACTCAAAATGGATTAAAGATCTAAATGTGAGACCCGAAACCATAAAAATCCTAGAAGAGATCACAGGCATTTCTCTGATATTGGCCATAGCAACATTTTTCTATGTCTCGTGAGGCAAGAGAGAAAAAAGCAAAAATAAACTGTTGAAACTACATCAAAGTAAAAAGCTGCAAAGTAAAGAAGGAAACAAAGGCACCCTACTGAATGGCAGAAGATATTTGCAAATGACATATCCAATAAAGGGTTAGTATCCAAAATATATAAAGAACTCCTACAACCCCACACCCAGAAAACTAATCCAATTAAAAAATGGGTAGAACACATGAGCAGACTTTTCTTCAAACACATAGATGGCCAACAGACACATGTAAAGATGCTCAGTATCACTTATCAGGGAAATGCAAATCAAAACTACAATGAGATATCACCTCACACCTGTCAGAATGGCTAAAATCAAAAACACAAGAAACAAGTGTTGGCAAGGATGTGAAGAAAAAGGAACCCTCATGCACTGTTGGTGGGAATGCAAACTGGTACAGCTACTCTGGAGAACAGTTTGGAGGTTCCTCAACAAGTTAAAAATAGAACTACCCTGTGATCCAGCAATTGCACGACTAGGTATTTACCCCCAAAATACAAAAACAATAATTGAAAGGGATACATGCACCTCTTTGTTTATTGCAGCATTATTTACAATAGCCAAATTATGGAATCAACCCAGGTGTCCATTGATAGGTGAATGGATAAAGAAGATGGTGGTATATGTGTGTGTATATATATATAATGGAGTATTATTCAACCATATAAAAAAAATGAAATCTTGGGATGCCTGGGTGGCTCAGTTGGTTAAGCATCTGACTCTTGATACCGCCTCAAGTCATCATCTCAGGGTCATGAGATTGAGCTCTGCATCGGGCTCCAATCTGAGCACGGAGCCTGTTTAGGATTTTCTCTCTCCTTCTCCCTCTGCCTCCCCCTCACCTCCCCTTCTTTTATTAACTGGTATTATCAATGAGAAAGGGAAATATTTCTCAATGAAACTTCTATTTGTGATCTATACATTAATGCAGATTTAGCGGTAGAAAAATATGAAAGTTCTTATTCTGTTAATTCCTTTGACAGGAAAATTCTTAATACTTAAGGCAAAGTGATACAATAATTCATTTAGTTAATGAATATTTGAAAAAATTAATTGATACCTTGAATATCTTGAATTCCCAAAATGGGTACTCAAGATAATTTAAAATTCACTCTCTTTTTTCAGATTGTATTTTATTTTTGTATTATGTTAGTCACCATACAGTAAATCATTAGTTTTTGATGTAGTGTTCCATGATTCATTATTTGCGTATAACACCCAATGCTCATTACAACACGTGCCCTCCTTAGTTAAGGACTTTCATGCTTTTTCACTGTTTACTTGTTTTGTTGCCAAGGAATTATTTGTGTTCGTTTTGTTTCAGAAAAGAACTGCTTTTAATGAAGTACACCATCCATTGTGAAAGTGGAAAAGTAAGGATTATTCATCATGCCTGCTGTGGCTTCAGTTCCTAAAGAACTCTACCTCAGTTCTTCACTAAAAGACCTCAATAAGAAGACAGAAATTAAACCAGAGAAAATAAGCACGAGGAAGTATGTATCCTTTGCTAGTTTCACTGAATCATATATTAATTTTTAGTTCATTTCCATATTAAGTGGGTTAGTAAGTAGTCAGTTTGAAGTTTATTTGAAAAATGGCATCATCACATGAAGACCTCCTTAGAGAAGTTCTTAACTTTATCTTAGCATATATATTCTGCTAAAATGCATATTTTCTGTTCTGTGGACAGTGTATCAGATTATAAGTTTAAGAGGTAAAGACTGCAAGGTTTCTACAAAACTCATTCAGCCACAATTAATGTCTTTTCATAAAACAGTATAGATACACTTCTTAAAGATCATTTTTATCCTTGTATATTTCACATATAAGGTATTACCCTAGCATAGTCTTTCTTTGATTAAAAGAGGAGAAACATGTATTTTTTTGTCTCATATTTAGCAAAGAATTTGTGCCAATTTGACATGAACTTTCAGTCTAATGATTTGTTTTATGTGTTTTTATTTTTGAAGGCATAGTCTATCTACCTGCTGAGGCAGAGGCTAGAGATGATACTTCACTGATAATGATTACAAAATCTGAGATAAAATATAATAGGGAGGAATTTTGGTATTTACTGAAAGTAATATTGCTAAAAATGGGGTATCAGTAAAATTGTTAACTTGTTGATAGTTTTATCTCTGTTAAGGGACAAAAAAGCAATAGCGGAACTTTTCCTCTGAATTAATTTTGATTGACAAAGGAGAAGATTTGGAGATAAATAAGTAACTATATTATTAATAGAGTTGGAAATAAAAGTTTCAGAAAAAAAGGTAGATTTAGCCAGCTATATATCCCAGACTTGGGGCAAACAGATTTTAGAAATCAGAGAGAAAAGAGGTGTTCCATGGCTCCTCCATAAATGGGAGGCTCTAAAAAAATGATATATATGATCCCAAATGAACCTATGAAGAGGAATGGGAAGAGACCTATGAATGCACAGGGACATCTTTATGAGTCATTTTCTAAAGGAAATAGAAGGGGAAAGAAAACAAAATATCAGGGATGAAGAGGAGAGAATGGTAGCAACTTTAAAGAAAGTCAGAAAAGAAAATCCCAAAATGAACTGACACTTCCATTACAGTGGACAAAATGGGCTTTTAAAAAACAGATCTTGGGCGCCTGGGTGGCTCAGTTGGTTAAGCGACTGCCTTCAGCTCAGGTCATGATCCCAGGCTCCTGGGATCGAGTCCCGCATCGGGCTCCCTGCTGAGCAGAGAGTCTGCTTCTCCCTCTGACCCTACCCCCTCTCATGCTCTCTCTATCTCATTCTCTCTCAAATAAATAAATAAAATCTTTAAAAAAAAAAATAAATAAATAAAAAACAGATCTTTTCAGGGACAGGAAGGATAAGAGAGGGATTGGCCTCCTTCTTGAGCCAAGTTGGTAATATTGATGGGATAACGGAGAAAACAGTTCTGTTTAACTTCTCTTGATGGGGCGCTTGGGTGGCTCAGTCCGTTAAGTGTCCGACTCTTAATTTTGGCTCAGGGTCATGATCTCTGGGTCGTGAGGTTGAGCCCCATGTTGGCCCCCCCCACCGTGGAGCCTGCTTAAGATTCCCCCCTCCCCTGTTCTTGAGTGCGCGCACTCTGTAAAATAAATAAATAAAAATTTAAAAATAAATAAAAAACTGCTGAATGACTTTCAGATAGAAAACAATGGGAAAGATAAAGCCTCTTGAAGCTTTCTGAGATCTTCATCTAATCCTGAGATAAATCAATTCATTCTAGCAATGTCTGGTTTAGCTCTGGGACCACCCTAATCCCATAGGAAGTGGTATGTCAACAGGACTCCCTAAATATACCACAAACTCACGTTCTTGCTATGGCATAGCACTATTCTAAAGAATGATAGAATCCTTTTAGGATTTTTAGCTGTTTCACTATACTCACAGTGGCACTGTGGCCATCTCAACCTGATCTGCTACATATAAGCTCATGAGATACACATGCATCAGAGTGAAAGAAGTTTAGATAAAAGTTTAGAAAGAAGTTTAGATAAAACTTGCTCCTACTCCTAAACTCTTCTAGAGAATCTCCTTACTAGCTTTGGTTTGATTTATCTCTATCCTAGAACCATGATGCCATGCTAGGCAGGGTGTACATTTGCTAGGCAGGGTGTATCTTTGGTCCTAAATGTTACTTTGGCCCTGTTCCTTTATGTGGTGTTCTTGGCATGGCCAACTTCATCATTAATCCATGTTTTAGTTATGGAGCAGATTGAAAATTATAGAAAACAACACTGCTCTGTATATATAAGTTATTGATAAAGCACATTATATATAAGCATTAGTACTATAACCGGGTTGCCAAAACTTTAGTCTTCAGTGATTGAATTCTTCTTGCAGAAATGCCTATTTTATTAATTTGCTTTCTAAAGTTTGTTAACCAGGTACATGACCTTAGAATGAATGCCACAGAATCCTCAAATATTTTACCAAAGTGGAATTTTAAGATGACTTGTTTTTAGACTTGTTTTAGACTTTAAATCTCTTTTAATTCCAGCACCAGGGTGCAATTTGGTCATTTTGTAGAAAACTTTAACCAAGTAAAAAGATTGAACTCATATCTCTTTCCCTGTCGCTAGTTTCTTGGATTTTTGGGTGGGGAGATTTTTTTTTTTATTTTTATTTTTTCATGTTTTTAAATTTTTTATTGTTATGTTAATCACCATACATCACATCATTAGTTTTTGATGTAGTGTTCCATGATTCATTGTTTGTGCATAACACCCAGTGCTCCACGCAGAACGTGCCCTCCTCAATACCCATCACCAGGCTAACCCATCCCCCCACCATCCTCCCCTCTAGAACTTTCAGTTTGTTTCTCAGAGTCCATCGTCTCTCATGGTTCATCTCCCCCTCCAATTTCCCCCCCTTCATTCTTCCCCTCCTGCTATCTTCCTCTTCTTTTTTTTTTCTTAACCTATATTGCATTATTTGTTTCAGAGGTACAGATCTGTGATTCAACAGTCTTGCACAATTCACAGCACTCACCATAGCACATACCCTCCCCAATGTCTATCACCCAGCCACCCCATCCCTCCCACCCCACCCCCACTCCAGCAACCCTCAGTTTGTTTCATGAGACTAAGAATTCCTCATATCAGTGAGGTCATATGATACATGTCTTTCTCTGATTGACTTATTTCACTCAGCATAACACCCTCCAGTTCCATCCACGTCATTGCAAATGGCAAGATCTCATTCCTTTTGATGGCTGCATAATATTCCATTGTGTATATATACCAAGGTGGGGAGATTTTTACAACATAGTTAGAAAGGGGTGAAGAGAACTGAAAAGTATCTTAACATTAAACATTAAGGATTTTAGCTCCCCTTACTTCAGTACAAATGGTATGGAGTCATGTTCTTTAATTGTAGAGTATGACTGTTATATGGCTGCCCAAGGACCACTTGTCTCGGTATTATCTATCATAGCAAATCTTTTAAAACTGGGCTCAATGCATTTTGAACAGTTTGATGGTGTATAAACAACTATTAGGAAGCAGAAGTATATATGTAGGATAAGGGAATTTTCAGGTTGCATCCAAATGTATATGTAGCTTTATGTTAGTTACAAAGTTGTGCAGTCTAATTATGAAATTCAGGGGTGCCTGGGTGGCTCAGTCATTGAGTGTCTGCCTTCAGCTCGGGTCGTGGTCCCGGGGTCCTGGGATCAAGCCCCATGTCGGGCTCCCTGCTCCACGGGAAGCCTGCTTCTCCTTCTCCCACTCCCCCTGCTTGTGTTCCCTCTCTCGCTGTGTCTCTCTCTGTCAAATAAATAAATAAAATCTTTAAAAAATAAATAAATAAAAATAAATTATGAAATTCATGTTATCAAGATTCTTTGTAGACCTTAAACATGATTTCCCCCCACCTGTATGTCAAGTGTTTTAATTATTTTTTTCTCTGATTGAAGTTATGTACAGAGTGCCCTCAAGATCTTCAAGACAGCAGAAGAATGCAGATTAGATCGTGATGAGGAAAAGGCCTATGTACTATATATGAAATATGTGACCGTTTATAATCTTATCAAAAAAAGGCCTGATTTCAAGCAACAGCAGGTACCTTTTATTTCTGCATTTTTATTTTCTAATTTATTTTTGCACAGTAGAGCTATTGATTTCCTCTGAAAGGTTTAACTGATACTGAAATTTAGATCACATTATGCAGCATCAAGTTCAAACTCTTATGCAGATAGAAAAAGCAAACTAAATGTTTAGTTTCTTTATTTGTAAATGTATATATGTGGATGTAATCACACTATATACACATACCTAATTTGCCTTGGATTAGTACAAGTGTATAGCAATGTACAGATGTATAAGTTTTCTGCTAAAATAAATGATCACCAGGTCAAGTGGAAGGATTCAGTTTACTCATGCATTAAATAAGAAAAATGTGACTGCAATCATACTTTCTCAGGATTCAAGATTTAGTCACTTATTTTGTGTGTGTGTGTGTTTCATTGTTTTTATTAACTTTTTTATTTGAGTGTAGTTGACATACAATGTACATTAGTTTCAAGTATACAGCATAGGGATTGGACAAATTTATATATTATGTTATGCTCACCACAAGTGTAGCTACCATCGGTCACCTTACAACACTGTTATAATATCATTGACTACATTCCCTATGTTGTGCCTTTTATCCTTGCAACTTATCCATTTCATAACTGGAAGGCTATCTCCCACTTTCCTTCACTCATTTTCCCCATCCCCTACCTCCTCCCCTCTGGCAACCATCAGTTCTCTGAATTTACAGGTATGATTCTATTTTTTGTTCGTTTGTTTATTTGTTTAGTTTTTTTTAGATTCCACATGTGAGTGAAATCATATAGTATTTGTATTTCTCTCTCTGACTTGTTTCATTTAGCATAATACCCTCTAGGTCCCTCCATGTTATCACAAATTACACAGTCTCATCCTTTTTATGGCTGTGTCATGCTCCTTTGTGTGTGTGTGTGTATGTGTGTGTGTGTGTGTGTGTGTGTACACCACATCTTCCTATTTCATTTGTCAGTCTCTGGCTAGTCAGTCACTTGTTTTTATGTGACAGCTTTTTATATTTGAGTGATATTGTAGCCATATTAAAGAATCAGTTAATATTGATTGCTTCCATTTTTATTTGTTATTATTACTTTTCCTTTTAATCCTTTGAGCAAGTTCCTTTCTTCCACTTTGCTGAAGCCATGGGGCGGGGAGGGAAGTTGGGAGAGGTGTAAATGGATAAAGAGAACTAATGACTAGGGTAAGTCTTGCTAGAGAAAATGGTTGCATATCAGCTGCACCAGAAATGGGCAAAAGAAGAACATAGCAAATAGGTTAAAGAAATTGGAGGAATATTGTGTTGGTGGTTCCACCAGCAGTCTTGCTTCCAGTCAATAGCAGCAACCTATACTGCTTATAGGTTTCTTACCTGGTTGAGAAACCATTCTTGAATTAATGTTGTTGTTGTTGTTGTTCACTGAATTGGCTTGCCTTATTGAAATTGACTTACAGAAGGGAAAAATGTTCTCTTATTCTTTGAAATAACTTTTTTTTTTCAGAGTAGTGTGACCAATATAATTTCTTTTGGTTGTTGGTTAAGGGATGACTTTAGTGTTTTATTTAATAGTGATAAATCATTGCTGGTATTTCTTTTCACCAGCAAAGTTATGTTAATAATAGTTACAGGGCTTTAGATCTAGCTTTGGAAAGGTGACCCCTTACATTTGGAGGTTCATCCTTCTGTCCACAGATGGCTAGATTGGTCTTATCCTTAGAACATTCTTGGGCATACCTATCTGCAGATACAGAGGTCTGCCCAGATTCAAACAAGTTTCTGCATGCTCTTTGATGGTTTTTATAGTGTCTGTTGAATTGGAATTGCTTTTTTTTTTTTTTTAAGATTTTATTTATTTGTCAGAGAGAGAGAGTGAGAGAGCACAAGCAGGGGCGGTGGCAGGCAGAGGGAGAAGCAGGCTCCCCCGCTGAGCAGAGAGCCTGATGCCGGACTTGATCATGGTCACTTGATCATGACCTGAGCCAAAGGCAGACGCTTAACTGACTGAGCCACCCAGGCATCCCAAAGCGGAATTGCTTTTAAAAGAAGTGTAAAGGTGTTTAATAAAGTAAATATTTTTGAAAGATTTGCAACTTTGGATAACTTGGTAGTTTTGGTGTCTGCTGTTTTGTCTATTGTGGTAGGGCCAATTTTTTATGTATTTACTTCTTGCTGTAGTTTTTTTTTTTTCTTAAGATTTTATCTATTTGACGGCGGGGGCGGGATGGGGTACAGGTAGAGGCAGAGGGAGAAGCAGAATCCCTGCTGAGCAGGGAGCCGGATGCGGGACTTGATCCCAGGACCTGGGATCATGACTTGAGCCAAAGGCAGATGCTTAACTGACTGAACCACCCAGGCACCCCGACTTTTTGCTGTTGTTTTCTAAGTTAGTGGTTACTTTTTTTTCTTTGAGAAGATTGGGAGTGTTTTTATAGCTTTTATTTTTTTTAAAGATTTTATTTTTTTATTTATTTGAGAGAGAGAGAAACAGCATGAGAGGGGAGAGGGTCAGAGGGAGAAGCAGGCTCCC